>NW_017306968.1:155083-157148 GCF_000935625.1 Nanorana parkeri
TGTCAAGAAAGCACAGTGCAAGATTAAACCTCTTTCCCAGGGTCCTGCCAAGTAGATTTGCCTCCCACATGAACAGGCTGAGGGTGCAGAGGTGAAATGCAGACTCTCCAACCTATGTATTGTCAGGAACATCTGTTCACAGGGCAACGATTCAGCCCTGAAAAGAATGATGTACTTGTCCAGCAAGAAGCTTAGTCTAAAGCCATCTAAGAAAAGTTTAATGACGGCTCGACCTTACAAAGCGCTATTTTGCGGATTGCCGTTTTCAGGACCTGGAAAACTAAATTGGACACTTTTTTATATAAAATCCCTACTAATGGCTTTCCCATATACATGAGTGTTTATGAGACTTAAGGTGCCCATACACTGCTCGATTCTCGTACGAGAATCGCGGGAAATCCTGCGATCGTACGAGAATCGAGCAGTGTGAACGGAGACGTGCGACCGCTTCTACTGTACGGTCGCACGTCTTCCGTCGAACCAGCATGTTCGAAAACCAGCCGGGAATCGTACGATTCTCGGCTGGTTAGAACGGTGCTCGGAAGACAAATGCCGAACGGGCCGGTGTGCGCATGCGCACACTACCCGTTCAGCATTGCGGTCATCGGAAGCCCGCCCCTCAGGGGGGCGGGCTTGCGATGATCGAGAGTACGATCTGCCCGTCCAAGATGGGCAGATCGTACTTTTTTTAATCCCTGTACAACCATCGCAAGACTAAGGTCTTGCGATGGTTGTAGAGTGTATGGCCACCTTTATACTGGAGGGTGGTGCAAAGGGCAACACTAGTGGGCAATATTTAGTATTCCGCAGTATCCAATCAGAGAAAGATTACTTTGCTGATTAGTTGCTAGGGACCCTTTTGCACAATATCTTGTCCTACACTGACCCCATTCACACTGAGCTACAACAACAATGAGTGCTTTTTCTACGCTTTTTGAGTAGAGCGACATTGAGCTTCTTTGAGTTACAGTGCACATTTTGACACGCTACGTAGAGCTTCTTTTGGCATTTTACCACAGAGACTTTGTAGCTGCTACATTGGGCAGTATCCAATCAAAAGCGGTCTTTGATGTGAAATGATTCCTTTCCCTCCTTCTGGGGAGAGTGTAATTTTTGGGCAAAAGTGACACTTGTGTGGCGTGAAGTCGCGCAAAAACGCCGATAATGAGCAACGTTGAGCTACACCATTGAAGTCTATTGGGGCCAAGAAGTGTATAATCCGCCAAAAAGTAGCTCCTGTTCGAGCTACATGCAACATTGAGCTTCAAGATATGAACGTCCCCATTGAAATGCATTGAAAGAGCTACATTGAGCTTCATGTTTGAGCAATTTTTTAGATGAAAATGTGCTACAAAACTCTGTGAATGGGGACTTGGAGCCCGTTCACACCAGTGCGCTGCGATAACGCACGTTACATGTGTGGGTGCTCTGCAGTACACTCCTTTTGTGAATAGCTTCCCGATCCCCCTGTGTTGCAATGCAACGTGTTGTATCACACAACTGCTATTGCTACCAGAGCACTTTTCGGTCTGTTGTGATGCATTAACACTTGCTGCAATGGATCTGCCTGGAGTGAGAGGGCCCTTAAAGTAGATGTGTGCTTTATTCATAAAGGGCAAAGCAAATGATTCACTTTCATGAATTGCATAGACTTGGGGTTCATTCTCACCATCTGTGTTGGAGATGGAAACCCATTGTTTCGAGCGCAGCCCCAACGCAGGACAAGGCAATTTGCCTGGTCAGACAGGTTTAGTTCACACTATTGTATTGAGACTTTGCCCATAGAATTGAATGAAATGTCACTTGTGTCACATTTCAATAAAGTTCTTAACAAAAAAAAGCTACACAGTGGGATGCGCTGGGATGAGCACTTTGGCACTGTGCTGTTGCACCGCACGAGCACTTTGGCACTGTGCTGTTGCACCGCACACCAGACACTGTGCTATTAGTGCAGCATCTGGTGTGAATGGGCCCTTTAAAGTCAATTGTTACCCTTGCAGTGGGGCTCCCCTTGCATTACAAAGGTAAACAGCACTCCTGTGATTTGGATTTCCCACCAGGCAGC
>NW_017306968.1:157211-166836 GCF_000935625.1 Nanorana parkeri
TGATGAGTGGGTGTGTAGAGTTGTATGTCCCCTGCCCAGCTGGGCACTGCGGTTTCTCCTGCTTGCCCCTACTACACTATACTACACAGTAGTGATGTAGGGGTTCTTGGGAGAAACCATAATGTCCAGTGGGGGGCACAATATCTGACGCACCTGAAGCCAGCCTGAGAAACTGAGTTGTATCAGAAAACATCTGACTGCTTGACTTTTCCCTTGATCAGTTGTTTGCATGTTCTACTATGCAGAAAGGAAATTTATCTCCTGAGCCACCTCAAATCATCTGAATCAGTGAAATATTATGCTTGTGACGACTTTTTCTGATCTTTAACTTTTTATCATGGTTTTGGATAAGATAGACTGAGATTAGAACACTTTTTTGGTGTTTATATTGCTTTCTGGGTCCCTGTTAGGGAGATCCACTCTCTTTGTCCTGGTGAGCATTGTCGGTGAAAGCAAATTCCAAATTTTGGGTGGTCACCATGACCCAGAATAGTTGGGCATTCTTTCAATGGGGACACTAAGTCTGGTGACCGGAGATTTTTCCATCACTTCGATTTTCTGTCACTCTCTGTTATGACTGTCGGGCAGGAAGTGAAGGGAGATCTCCCCAATGGGACACAGATGGTAAATAAACCAAGCTGTTGGGTTATATTGCTCTATGGAAACGAAAATAAATCTTTTTTGACACTTTAATGCCAAGGTTGTCTTGGGTCTTTTGCTCATCTTTTGGTTCTGCAGTGGAAAAATAAAGGTGTCTACAGCTGATGGCCCTGCCATTCTGTTATCCCATGCTTCAGAAATTCTACAGTTGTCGCTATCAATACTTTATGAGCGTAACCTAAACAAAGTTTTCATATATTTTTACATTGCCGATTGGCGGAGATCAACTCATCGCTCCCTCTGGCATTTTGTTCTCACATGCTGATTACATCGTTTTTAAATGGAATTGCTAACAGGAAGTCAGGTGTGCATAGGAAAATGTCCTCTCTGGTCTATACCTTCCTGTCCACACAGTGGTGACTTGAAGAGTGCAGGTGTCATAGCCGGAGAATCCACAGCTGAATGGGACTCGAGCTGCATTCATAGTATGTCAAAGTGGGGACAAGAACCTTCTTATGTTGCTATGTTTGTAGAGGCCGGTAATCAATCCCATGTACACGGCCAACACGCATAAAAGGGTCAGGTCACTCTTTTAGCTACTCACTGGCATCTTATACACATGGAACTCAAGCAGTAAGGTCTCCCTGCCACAGTTCTTGTCACCCTGACCCATTACACTATTACCTGAGTTTTGAGCTGCTTCTTGTCTTGTCTTTCCTCCTCTAGGACTCTTCATCATATAAAAATGCAGCGTGAAGTATAAAAGCCTTTTTAGAATGGCTATGGATAATTTCAGGTCAGATCTTGCTCTGCAAGTACCTGAGAGACATAGCGTTAAAGTGGAACTAAGCTGTTATCTGGAGAGAATGGAGTTGGCTGCCAGGATAATGTAACTCAATGCATGCTGGGGTAACAATCATCCGTGCTGTCGCGCGTCGCTAGAACAGGACCCTTTTTGGCGCGGATTTCCCTGCGATTCTACCCCTCCCAATGCAACCATTTGCGTGATATCGCGCAAAATGACAATCGCTCGATTTGCGATACGCTCAGTGTGAATAGAGCCTTAAGGGAGGGGCAAGTGATACATGGGGTATCCTCATAACTTCAATAAAATTGTTAGATATGGATCTGTGGCATGTGTGTTGTGTTTTTTTTGTTTTTTTTTACAATTTAAAAAAAAAAATTTCCTTGGATAGTTAAAAGGTAAAGCGAACCTGTCACTCTGCGACTTAAAGGCAATATAATCAGTTCTTCTGATGGTGCTTCTTCCACCCCCCCGATACTCCTACAGGTCCATAAAGCAGCGAAAGGGAAAGCTGGCGAGGTAAGTATGAATCTAAATTCTTACACAGACACAGTGTAAATGACATTCTCGCCTCACTGCTACTTTACCTAATACATTGCAGAAACTACATAGGTTGTGGGGGGGGGGGGGACAGAATGCCAGCTCATTGGTTCAGCCAGTGAAGGAGCAAAGCCACAGGAGAAGGTCTGTGTGCTCCTAGCAATGAGTGACAGAATGGCTAGTGTGACATAACCCTGCTCAGTGACCTTCTGGGTTCTGCAGATCGTACCATGATCGTATTGACTGAGATTTCGCTCCTAGATGGCTTTTAGGTCTCAAAGCTAATGCAGCTGGAGGGATGGCAGGTCCCAGAAACCTCTCTGACCAAAATTTGCAAAAATGTAAAGTATTTGGAAAAGTAGTTCGGTCGTTTGAAAACCTACGGGCATTTCTCTTCCTAGTTTTGGATGGTGTGGAGAAGGGTTAGCACTTCTGTCAGGTGTTGATGTGCTGTCCCAATTGGATAGATCTCCCATCATTTCTGGTCCTATTGACAGCCTCTCACACCCAGGATGCCAATGGAGCAGAAAGTGAGGGGAAATCTACCCAACAGAAACGGCAGTAAAAAACTGAGGTCCTAACCCTTCTCCCATTTAGCTAAAAGTGTATTAAAAAAAATTTGCAGGTGCTTTATTGGCTGAACTGAATTGTCCCGGTGTGCAGTGCTCGTGTATGGTTTAACCAGTTCTGCTGCTTGCCAATGTCACATCGATGAGATGCATATGATTTTATTGGTTTCTTGAGGTTGGTGGACTTTGCTCTTTGCTTGAATAACTAAGCTCAGCGATGTTTATCATTCCTATATGTATTTTTATATAGAGTGCATGTGATTTGCATGTGCTACAGATTTTGCCTCTGGCATTTTATAGAGAAAAAGGATGGTGGCTCAATGCAAAGTAGGTTGTAGAAAGAAGAAAAATCATACAAAGACTTGCAAATTGTAACAGACAAATGTGAATTCTTTCCAGCAGTGTAAAGTAGCAATGTGCTTCCAGTGTGTGTTTAAATGTTCCAAAGTGACAACGTGAATCGGGGATTTAAATCTAATCTAACCCTGATAACCTGAGCTTTCAAGTAGATTAATTTCACAGTGTAATATTCTGCAGCTCGCCAGTCCCCAGTGGTGGCTGCATTCGTTTTCTTTATTTCAGGATAAGGACATTTCTTTGCAGGTAAAAAACAAACTTGTATTATTCACTAAAGGGTGAAGAGTTTGGAGAAGTGACCAATCTAGGACAACATAGCTGAACTGGAAAGTGAGCTCAATTGGAGAATGTTTCCAAATTGGCTATTTTAGCCTAGATTGTTCACTTCTCCTGTCTTCTCCAAACTCTCTTCACCATTGGGCCCATTCACACAACAGCCAGATCATCACCAGACCAGATTGTTTCCGGACTCAAAATGCATCCTAATGTATCCCTATGCTATGTCTGGCCTCTGTTTACACCAGCGCAGTCGGTTCCAGACAAGAAAAATACTGCAAGTCTCATTTTGTCTGGTCTTGAATGCACCGGAACTGCAGGCGGGTTCACACCATTTTCCAGACAAGATCTGGTCCTGAAAATGGTGTGAACCTGCCCATAGTGATAAACCCTGTTGTACACCTGCTGGAAATATATATTTGTAAATTCCTGTGCACTGAACTGGAATCTTGAACAATGTACTCTGTCTACCCAGCTGTGTAGTGGGGTTTTTTTCTTTTTTTTTTTCTAAATAACTGCAGAACAACCCCCTTTTTATGTAATTAAGGTGAGGAGCGGGTGAGGTGTTTGTAGTCCGCACCAGAAGGCATTCTAGGGTGACCATGCTGTTCTTTCATAGATGCAGTACAGTGAGTGAGCATTGTCACTCTAGGATGAAGAGTGTGATAGCAGGTGAAAATAACCTGAGAAAATAAAATTGATGCACTTTTACCCGCTTTCTAAAGCTTAACCCCCTTAATCCAGACAAACCAAAATCTTAAGCGCTGTGCCAAAAACATTGGTATGTCCCTTGTCAAAAGCTTTGAGCTCTGCACCTAAAACTACCAGCACTGTGAACCTGGTACTGAAAAGAACTGGTTTGCCTACCTCCTGATATCCTCATGAATTTGTTGGGAACCCCAAAACCCAGGACCTTCAGTGTGTGTGTGTGTGTGTGTGTGTGTGTGTGTGTGTGTGTGTGTGTGTGTGTGTATAGCATCTTATTGTCCAGAGTTGTAGCTTTTTTGACACCTCAGGGCACTCATGAAGCTAGTGGGAGATATGCGCAGGCACCTGCAGTACATGCTTTGCATCATTACTTACACATTGTCTTTTTAAAAACCTGTATACACGAGGGGTGGACAAACTAATATGGAATTCAGGAGCCAGCCTGTCCAATCCAGGAGCCAGCTTCATTTACAAAGCCATTTACTGTCACTGTTTTATATGTAATTTTAAGCCATTGCCCTGGGATCATATCAGCTTTTACACCCAGTTTTTGGTAGATAAAGAATGAGACCATCTGATGCTTGTTGACAGATCGCTGATGGTAAGATCTCTGAAATCAAGTTCTGGGCCTGTTCACCTCCTGCAGCTTGTATGAAGGGGTCTCGATCTCTTTGTCAAGGTGCCCATACACTGGCTGATTTTCGGACAGTTTTTGATGTGTGTGGGGCTGTCGGCTCCCTTTCAGCCGGCTTTTTTCCATCAGTTGATCGAGGGAGCTGGCTGCAAAATCTTCGTACAATCAGAGCAGCCAATGATCTGCCCGCTCTGATCGGGTATTCTGACAGATGCCGGTGACACCTGTCAAAAGAAATATGTAGACACCTGTCGGAATACTATGTAAACAGTGGTGATTCCTCGATCGACACGCTGTTTGATGGAGGAATCGGATCAATTTCTTTCGTCCAGCCCCTGGGTTGAATGAAAACAATTGACAGGTGTATGGCCAGCCTTTAGATAATTTTATGTATTAAATTATTATGGAGCCTACAACCATAGTGGGGAACACCAGATGTTGGACAAGAACACCCAGGGCTACAAGGTTGCTAGGAACAGAGGCAGATACTGTGGCACAGAGATCTTGCCACTGGAGTCCACAAAGCTTTCCCCTGTAGCCAAAATACCACGTTTAGGTGGACCAACCATAGTGGCAAGAACACTCGAAACTACAAGGTTGCTGGGAACTGAGGCAGTTACTGTGGCACAGAGATCTTGCCACTAGACTCCTCGAAGCTTTCACCTGTAGCAAAATACCATGTTTAGGTGGACTAACCTTATAATTGAGTGTTGGAGCTCATGGTAATCTTGCAGAAAGCTGACCTTAAGGTTGGCTGTTCCTTTTGAAATTCTTTGTAAAGTTGCTTCTGTATTGTGTTGCACGTTAGTTCTGCTTTGCAAGTTTCTTTCGGTTTAGCTCACTAAAGGAGTAGAGGTTGTTCATCGCTCACATTGCATTAAGAATGTTGGTAAATAGGATGGACCTGTGTTCACTTTGAATACACGGCCACGTGCAAGCGTTGAATACACAATCCTTTTTTTGGTTCTGTTTTCAATTTTCCTTGCACGGGATTGGATTGTCAAAGTGAACACTGATTCACCTTTTCTACCGACATTCAATCTGCAATGTGAACAGCCTCTATTTCTTTTTAGTAAATTGATCTCGGCTCGGTGACTTGAATCGATATGGTGACTTAGTAGTGAGATCTTTTTTTTTTTTATGAGCCAGTTCCATGGATAACTGGACCAGAGGTGGAAAACTCGGGCCCTCCATCTGTCATGGAACTGCAAGTCCCATAAGGCATCCCATGACTCCCAGTTACAGGCTTGACTCCCATAGGCAGGGGCATGTTGGGATTTTGTAGTTAAAGCACAGCTGGATGGCCAACCCTGAACTAGAGGAAACCTTCAAAGTTAGGCACCTGCATTGGCTCACTGGTATTTGTCCAGCCATGACTTCAATGACTTCAGTGCTTTTGCTATAAACTTTGAACATGAATCGCTTCACAGTGCCTACATTAAAAAGTGGGTTGTGGTCCAAATGAATGGACTGTCTTACTGCAGCACACAATAACACAAAGGATGTTAATGTGCGTGGGGAAATGCAATAGTGTTTTTGCGGCCTTCATTTGCATTTCTTACTTTATAAAATGTTACTGTGCAGGGTTCCGTTACTTTCCCCTCACACATGTACTGCTTCAGTTTTTAATAGACGTGCACAGAAATAAAAATGCTTTTGTTTAGTAGAGTATGGGAAGGCAAGAAACCTTTGTCAGTATTTTGTCTGTCCCGGTTACAGATTTTCCTTCACTTCTGCATGTTTAAAACATTCGAGCGGATACATCTTTTCAATGGAGACCTCGGATAGCAGTAAAAACCTGACTGGAGTTTTTAATCTTTTCGCTGCTCAATCCAAACCTAGAAAAATCTTTTTTTTTTTTTTTTAGTTTGACCTTCTCTTTAAGGGCTTTGTTACTAAATGCGTGAACACTTGAATGGCCTGGTCACTTTAAGCATGCTGTTAGTGAGCTTTTAGCAAAGTCTAACTAGAGCTGACGCTTGCTGATAAAGCTTTTATAAAGTCTGTGTGCACTGCTCTTCTACAATCTGAAGCCTGTGTATACAAGCCCTAAGGTACCCATAAACATAATTGCTCAATGCCTGATTCAGATTTCAGATTTAAAATGGAGAGTGATCGTATCTATGGGTCAGGGGAACTGACTTGTAACTAGCTTGGATGAATTTTCCCAGACAGTCACTATTGTTCCTCAGATTTAGGGCCGATGTCATTGCTGTCTGCACAGTACATAAATAAGCACAGTTGTTCCATTGTGCTGGTTTATGCTTTTATTGCTCCACGGGATGATTATATTCTGGTTGTAACTTCTGACCACCATGTTGAGTTTATGAACACAGTAGGGGGGAATTTATCAAAGCAATTGCGACAGTTTTAGCCTCTTAGATCCTTTTACTTTTTTTGCAAATCTGTGTAGCCTCTCCTTTTTAACATGTGCACCTGTTTTAACCAGAGCTTGCACTGTTTTTCCGACGGTCCCCATGACCGCTTCTTCAAAAGCTTTTTGCCTGGAGCTGCGAGTCGTCTTCCCTGGATTCTTTTAATCTCATTTTATGAAGAACATTTACACATAAATCTGGTGCAAATACACTGCTTGCACAACTATTAGGCAAGTTGTATTTTTGAGGATTAATTTCATTATTGAACAACTAAAGTGCTCTCGGTCAATCCAGAATGTTAATAAACCTCAAACCTGAATATTTAAGACAGTAAAAGTGAGGTTTTGGCTGTCTTGGGAGAATATCTATGTGTGCACAATTATTGGGCAATTATTAGTGTGCAGGATTTTTATGCAGCTAAATGGAGAATGAAAATGTCCCCATCTCGCATGTGGGTTTTTTTGTTTTTTTTCCCATCTGTAAAGTGAGAATAATAAACAAACAACTAAAAATTTTCAAATAAACATTTGACATTTTCAAAAACAAAATCAGTGACCACTATAGCCCTCCTTTTCAATAACCGTCATCAGCCTTCTATCCATGGAGTCTGTCAGTTTCTTCAACTGTTGACAATCGACTTTTTGTGCAGCAGCAACCGCGGCCTCCCAGACACTGTTCAGAGAGGTGTTTTCCTTGCATTAAAAGTAAGGATGCTGACTTGCATTGCAACATTAGGAGCGGAGGTGAGTACTGAACGCTGTGGGATGAGCTAAATAAAATGGCTTTGAGTCCCCAAGACACAATGAGTGCATACCCTTGCAGTGTGTGTGTTATGCAGACAATTTGCAGAGTGCTTTTTACATAGTTGCATATTCACATTAGTCCCTGCCCTCAAGGAGCTTACAATCTACGCTTCCTATCTCACATGCACCCAGGGCCAAAATAGACAGGAGCCAATTAACCTTCCAGCATGTCTCAGTGTGGGAGGAAATCCACGCAAGCACAGGGAGAACATGCAAACTCCTTGCAGATAGTGTCCTGACCAGGGTTTGAACCAGGGCTCTCAGTGCTGCAAGGCAGAAGTGCTAACCTTCAGCTGACTTCCTGAACGTTTTATGACTTTGCACAGCAGATGTTTTTGTGTTTTTTTTTTTTTTTTGTAAACCTAATTAACCTTCCAGCAGGGCTCAGTGTGGGAGGAAATCCACGCAAGCACAGGGAGAACATGCAAACTCCTTGCAGATAGTGTCCTGACCAGGGTTTGAACCAGGGCTCTCAGTGCTGCAAGGCAGAAGTGCTAACCTTCAGCTGACTTCCTGAACGTTTTATGACTTTGCACAGCAGATGTTTTTGTGTTTTTTTTTTTTTTTTGTAAACCTAATAGAACAGTCACTATTGTTCCTCAGATTTAGGGCCGATGTCATTGCTGTCTGCACAGTACATAAATAAGCACAGTTGTTCCATTGTGCTGGTTTATGCTTTTATTGCTCCACGGGATGATTATATTCTGGTTGTAACTTCTGACCACCATGTTGAGTTTATGAACACAGTAGGGGGGAATTTATCAAAGCAATTGCGACAGTTTTAGCCTCTTAGATCCTTTTACTTTTTTTGCAAATCTGTGTAGCCTCTCCTTTTTAACATGTGCACCTGTTTTAACCAGAGCTTGCACTGTTTTTCCGACGGTCCCCATGACCGCTTCTTCAAAAGCTTTTTGCCTGGAGCTGCGAGTCGTCTTCCCTGGATTCTTTTAATCTCATTTTATGAAGAACATTTACACATAAATCTGGTGCAAATACACTGCTTGCACAACTATTAGGCAAGTTGTATTTTTGAGGATTAATTTCATTATTGAACAACTAAAGTGCTCTCGGTCAATCCAGAATGTTAATAAACCTCAAACCTGAATATTTAAGACAGTAAAAGTGAGGTTTTGGCTGTCTTGGGAGAATATCTATGTGTGCACAATTATTGGGCAATTATTAGTGTGCAGGATTTTTATGCAGCTAAATGGAGAATGAAAATGTCCCCATCTCGCATGTGGGTTTTTTTGTTTTTTTTCCCATCTGTAAAGTGAGAATAATAAACAAACAACTAAAAATTTTCAAATAAACATTTGACATTTTCAAAAACAAAATCAGTGACCACTATAGCCCTCCTTTTCAATAACCGTCATCAGCCTTCTATCCATGGAGTCTGTCAGTTTCTTCAACTGTTGACAATCGACTTTTTGTGCAGCAGCAACCGCGGCCTCCCAGACACTGTTCAGAGAGGTGTTTTCCTTGCATTAAAAGTAAGGATGCTGACTTGCATTGCAACATTAGGAGCGGAGGTGAGTACTGAACGCTGTGGGATGAGCTAAATAAAATGGCTTTGAGTCCCCAAGACACAATGAGTGCATACCCTTGCAGTGTGTGTGTTATGCAGACAATTTGCAGAGTGCTTTTTACATAGTTGCATATTCACATTAGTCCCTGCCCTCAAGGAGCTTACAATCTACGCTTCCTATCTCACATGCACCCAGGGCCAAAATAGACAGGAGCCAATTAACCTTCCAGCATGTCTCAGTGTGGGAGGAAATCCACGCAAGCACAGGGAGAACATGCAAACTCCTTGCAGATAGTGTCCTGACCAGGGTTTGAACCAGGGCTCTCAGTGCTGCAAGGCAGAAGTGCTAACCTTCAGCTGACTTCCTGAACGTTTTATGACTTTGCACAGCAGATGTTTTTGTGTTTTTTTTTTTTTTTTGTAAACCTAATAG
>NW_017306968.1:166853-169288 GCF_000935625.1 Nanorana parkeri
TTTCCCTCGCCCCCCCCCCCTCAATTTTCTAGATGGACAATATTTTCACTTCTAAAAATATCCAATGTTTACAAGACTATTACGATGTAGAAGTTTCCCAAGAAGGTTCCTGATGTTTGATGGTCTGTGTGATTGTGACTAGGAATGGTTCCCTCCACTGTGTGCCAGCTGCTGCTATAATACAGCTGCAAAGACTGAAAATGATATGGAGAGAAATTTGTCAGTAACCAAACCTGGAGCTTGTGTGTAGATCCTGGCAGATACAGGAGGCTATGTTGCTGGACATTGGGCACTCCATTACAAATGTTTCTGCCAGAAAGGGTCTGTTTTCCTTCTGGACTAAAAAATAAATGTGGTTTATGTATCTGGTCTGGCTGTATCACTCAGAAGTGTTCATCAAACAGGATATGCATATCATTGCAGTGGCAGCGTGCAGTTAAAAACCCTGTGTGACGATTATCTTGGAGATCTCTCCTAAATAAATCCTCTCTTGGACCATTGTCATGTATTTATTTCTCACTTTTATGTCCAGATGAGAATGGTCATCAGGACAAATAGAAACGTCATCTCCCATGCTGGAATACAGCAATGAACCTGACAGTGGTTCCAAACCAGTTGTGGTCAAATTGCATGATATCTTGCACTAGAGGGCTGCACATAATATCCAGTTAATGTAATGCTACAGAAAGCTGTCAGACTGAAGACATGCTGCGGGAGCTGGTCAGAGGCTAGCTCTGGGCACGCTGCGGGAGCTGGTCAGAGGCTAGCTCTGGGCACGCTGCGGGAGCTGGTCAGAGGCTAGCTCTGGGCACGCTGCGGGAGCTGGTCAGAGGCTAGCTCTGGGCACGCTGCGGGAGCTGGTCAGAAAGTGCAAATAGCTTTAGCCCTCCCCTTACAAATCCACTCTTTCACATTTCTGCTACCTACAGCCCCCTTAAAAATTACTTTTGCCACATTTTGATAGCACTCAAAAAGTAAGATCGTGTGGAAGAAATAAGGGCCCATTCACACCTGTACATTGTATACAGATATGGACTTTACATGACTTTTTTTTTTCTTCTCCATACCCGTTCTAAATCAGTGACTCATTCTACTCAAGCCAGTTATATCTTGAGTCTGAGTGCATCACCTGCTGGTTTCTTATGCCTCTTGAGGACTTTAGTTTTGGGTGTTCCCACTCTTCCTGTTGCATTCTCCATTTTCCCAAATAAATTCAGAATCTAACTAGGCGTGTCTAACTTGACACTAATGTGATGTAAAAGTCCAGTCAGTGCTCCTGCTCTGTTTATGTTGGATATTAGAAGACTGGAGTTCCTACAGGGCAAGGAGAGCTTTGCGGTTTTAAATGACGTCCGTGCTTCTGTTGTAAACCTTGAGGCTGAAGTTCTCGGCTGTGCCTGCAACTAGAGATATATCAGTAAGGATTGATTAAACGGTGGTTAAGTATATGCACATAGTTTGTGTACTGCAAGCACTTTGATCGCACCGGACCGCAGGTATAATATGCCTTGTGATCCCTTGCGGCCGATCCTGTTGCGGCCAGAGGGCGTGGCTACAGTGCCATTCACTTCAATGGCCCACCACGCCCCCTCCTGCCCCATAAAAAAGTGAGCCGGCCGCAATGCGAGGCAGTGCGTTCTGGCCAGAATCGGGCTGGAACGCACTGCATTTGAAGCAGCGTGGAGCGCTGCCTTGGCGAGCAGTGTGTCATGTATCTTGCGCGAGAGCGGAGATGGAAAAGTCATCTTCCAGCCAATCGGCTCGCACGTATAAACCCGCGCGTCAGCATGCGACGTCTGGCTGGTTGTTACGCAAGAGCCGATTGGCTGAAGGTGCAGTCAATCATCTGCCTGCACTCAGCTAACACACTGCACGCAAAGCTCCATGCCGGACAGCTTTGCTTGGCTCTGCATGCAGTGTGTCACGGGCTTAATGGAACTGCCTGCAGAGCTCAGATAGGATTATTGCAAGGCACAGATCCGGGGACGGGGATCCAGGGACGGCTACAAACAAATTCTGCTGCACTGACTGTTTCCGAGAGCCTTGGCTTTCATAATTCTCAAATGGAAGACATTTTTCACAGCCAGGAATCTTCCAAGAGCTTGTCACCCAGCCAAACGGATCAATCGGAGGAGAAGGGCCTTAGTAATTGATGTAAATGTTTTTTGTTTGTCTAGAAGTTGCGGTTTGCATGCGCTGCAGTGTTGTTAACCATGCTTATTTACAAACCTTATTTTTTTTCAATGCATATGGTTCGGGATGCGTTTGCAAAAACATCCCATTGCATAACGAGTCCTCAAAGGTCAGTTTAAAAGTGATTTTATTTACATGACTTTACATACATTTTGATACCCGTGCCCCGTTTTTATGCCCTCCTCCCCCTTTTAAAAAAAAAAAAGGAACTTTACCAAATCTTTTTTTTTGTGGGGGGATTT
>NW_017306968.1:169789-177910 GCF_000935625.1 Nanorana parkeri
CACCCTTGCCCCGTTTTTATCCCCCCCCCCCCAATTAAAAAAAAAAAAGGAAATTTACCAATTTTTTTTTTTGTGGCGGAATTTTTTGACTTGTTGAAAGCACCTGATTCATATTTTAATTTAATCCAGCTTTTTTTTTTTGCCTGTAGCTGTCCAGTTGAATATAATGCTGATTTCTGTACTGTTCTTTTTCCATAGCATACTCCCCCTTTTTTTTTTTTTTTTTTTTAGCAGTGTTCCATTTGTATAACAGAATTCTTGTGGTTGTGTTTTCGATCTTAAAGCGGTGTCCTTGGGGCTGTGTGTTTCTAGAACTTTGTATCAGAAAAGGGCTGTCACTTCTGAATGCCGTTCTGTGAGCTCTCGCATTGTTTGGTTCTATTGGCGTGCATGAAATCCTTCACATTTTTCACATTCTCTTTGGAAACAATTTCTGGAAGTTCAGTGACAGAAGTTTCTTCCAGTAACAGATGAGACGGCTGCTTCTGCGTCAGATGGGTCTCTGGAATGTACCATGTGGGATGTGAAGCAATAATTAGCTGCGGCGTCGCAGTACTTTCCTCGTTTATTATGGAAAAAGCAATAGGAGTAGGCTGCTTTCCGTATACTGGAATCCCTTTTACTGAGAGGCGTACATGATTCTTATGTGGATAATGTAAGCAGCTTTTTACCATTCTTTTGTTTCAGATGCAGATCCCCTGCAGCTTTAACAATAATTCAGAAAAAGGAGAGCGGAAAAAAAACACACTGAGCAGATTAGTTGGGTGTACCCTCGTAGGTTGTTGGCTTCTTGTATCTCTTGTCATAGGGAGGTTCCAATGAATAGGACCTCAAACGTCTAGCCTGTGGCCACACTAATCAGACCTGGCATCACCAGACTGATATCCTTTTGAGCTTTTCTAATTTTTAACTTGGGTTTCTTTTGTAGATCTAATTTCAATGATTTTTATTTCTGACCACTAACGGACATTTAAAAATAAAACATAAGATACAAAATATCTCAATGGTGCTCAAGTTTTTGTAAAATTCAAGAGACAAATAGTGGAATCTAAAAGCAATCTGGCACCTTTTTTTATAGAGCCATGGGGCTCACCCTGAATGTTAGAAAAGCCTCAAAGTTAGGAGACGGCTGAATATTATAATTTTTTTTTCTTAATGGTCACTCCATCCAAAAGTGATCTCTTGTTGGGTTAAATCAGACCCTGGCATCTTGTCTTTGGTCCCCTTGTAGTGTGACCTCCATGCCATCATTTCTGACTTGGGTCCCAACCACCATTTTTGTGTTGCAACACCACTGGTGCATGCTGTATCCTATAATTAATACTAAATCATTTTAGTTGTATGTGGTGGGCTAGGTCAAACCCTGGTGTCTTGGGTCCACCTGTAGTGGGATCTCCATGCCATCATTCCCAACTTGGGTCCCAACCACCACCTTGCTTTTTGTGTGTGTGTTTTGGCACAACTGGTGCATTTTAAATCCTATAACTATAAAATAATATATCTGAATATAAAAAACAAAATCTAGCAAGGAGCTTGGGACCCCTGGTAATGGCCACAGCAGATTTGCAGAACCAGCAAATCAAGGGCGGATACCCAGTTCTACTATGTTCTACAAATTGTTAATGGAGTTGTGCCAGGACACAGTGTTTGGTCTGTGGTTGCAGAGCAGATATTTGCTTTGATTCTAATGCATCCTTTCCCCACAGCTGTAACTCTGGCTAGTTTGTCTGTTGGGGGCTATGTGTTTTTAAAATGTGTACTACTTTTCAGGTCGCTTGAACCTGTAGTCTAAACCCTTGAAAAGTAAATTCCTGCCTAAGGACCAGCACCACAAGATGATTGCTCTTGCCTTCATTAGCTAGAAACCCCTCTTTTCTGTGTCCTACAATTTTAGTTTCATTGGGACCTGACTTCCTGGCTAAGCTTCCCCAGTTGCTACTGCATCTTCCAAAGAGAGACCTTGCTGGGGCATTCTGACCAGAATGGGTTGTCAGCTGGCATGGCTGAGTCATAGTCTGGAAATGTAGGTAACAAAGTGTAACTTGAAGACGGAAACTGAAATGGATTTTCTAACTTTTAGGCAGGAGTTTTTGTTTTTAAAATCGAGTTCATTTTAAAGCATAAATAAACAACAATAAAATGTAATGCGTTGCATCTTACCAGTCCTTAGATGTGGAGGCTGCATTTGTGGTTTTTGTTTTTTAGTTTTCAGATCAAGAACATTTTCAGCAAGTACAGAAATGACCTGTTGATTTTTGCTAGAAATGACGTGTCCTTGTCACATTTTGTGAGCATCCATATTGTTGTTTTTTTTGTCTTATTTTACTAGCTCTATCAATCCTCAATGTGAAGAGATAGACAAAGGTTGACATGTTCTGAATTCCAGTCTGGCAGCCATGGCTCTTAATATTTTATTATTTTATTATTATTTTATTATTATTATTCAGGATTTATATAGCGCCAACAGTTTGCGCAGCGCTTTACAATATAAGGAAGACCTTACAATCGCAATTCAAGACAACATGGTAATGAGGGATTGCAATTTAAAAGGGAGGGGCAAGTGATACATGAGGGAGCTGTGCGGGGATGATTGTTTGAGAAAGTGATTGTTCAGCGGTTAGGTTGAGGTAGGATAGGCTTCCATGAAGAGGTGAGTCTTAAGGGATCGCCTAAAGGCAGTCGGAGTGGGAGATAGACGGGACAGGTTGGGGTAGAGTTCCATAGGATGGGACAGACTCTAAGTCCTGGAGGCGAGCATGGGAGGAGTTGATGAGGGAGCTGAAAAGCAGCAGGTCTTGTGAAGAGCGGAGGGGACAGTTAGGGAGATACTTTGAGACTTCCATAGATGGGTGCAATGGATTAATGAGTGCAGGCACAAAGGAGCGGTAGATGTTTGCAGGATTACAAGGTGCAAAAAAAAGTGGCCTGAAAAATTAAACTTCATGCAGCCGCCACATCGAAGGACTATATCAATCTGCAATATATAAAATGTTTTTTGGGCTTAGATGGGCTTTGCTGGGATACCTCTAGCAAATGCAGAATCTGATTTGACAATATTTGGTTACACTGTATTTCTCAATGACACTTGCAGACTCTTTGCAAGTTGTCATTTTACACAGGCTGCATATTGACAGCCACTCCTGATATGTAATATATAGCAATTCCTGGCTGTCATTTTGACAGCTGATAAATGCCTGTAATAGCAGCGGGGGGAGTGATCTAATGGCTTATAAACAAACAAATGTTTTGGGGGAAAAAATTGAAGAATAACATTTATAAAAATATGTTTGTGTATATCTATCTGGTGCATAATTTGCTGCTTTTTGCTCCTCTGTCCTGCTGCACACTCTGCAATATAGAATAAATAGAAATTCCAACAGTATTCTTTGTAATGATACGGGGCTCTCTTTAGTGCACTTCCTGAGAAAGATATCCAAACTTTTGAATAATTGAGCCTGTCAGCATCCACCTATAACTGAATTTGGGTTGTTGTGTTTATTGGCTTTACCATTTTTAATGTTGTTTTTATTTTTAGCTATAATGGACAAAAAAGTAACTGATGAGCTAATGTTTCATTGTTTACAAATGACCTTCTGTTGTGTAGTCCTGTCTTGTGACCTATGTGTCACCCTGTCACTCTTCCAGTAGTCCCATCCCACATATTGTCCAGTTAGTGACCTAGTAATCCCAGGCCACATTGTCCTGTCAGTGACCTGGTAATCCTGAACAACATTGTCCTGTCACCGACTGGGTAATCCCAGGCAACATTGTCAGCAGTTGCTGTGCTTCATTCCACGGCCCCTCTAATTATCAAAATTCCTCTCCATAAGCATTGTGATGGCATGACCAGTTGTTTATGTGCTTTAAATGGTCATATATCTGGATCTGATGGGGGTAGACTAGCTCGGGGGTGAGATTTAAAGGTGTAAACTTTCCTATATGCGAGAGGTTTCGGTAAATTTTCACAGCCCTCCATTATGTTTTATGGATTTGTCTTGCAAACCACAAACATTGCCTTTCCTGTCATTTTGCTAATTCTATCAGGAGTTTAAAAGCTCACTAGTTACACAGGAACAATTGTTGAAATTTTTTTATTTTTTTTTCTAGATTAATAAATCTGCAGGTTAATACTTTCAAAGAGGAATCCTTTTTATTGCGTATTTGTTACTACTTAAGATTTTTTCTTTTTCTTAGTTTTTTTTTATTGGTTAGTGTTCACTTTTTAGTCTAAATGGTTTAGCTGTGAAGTATGATCTAGGGAGCTTTAGTGTTTTTATTAAAATGTTTCAAGAAGTTGTTTTGTATCTTCAGGGCTATGAATTTTGCATTGTTGGAGTCTTTAAACACAAGTGCCCTAGGGAGTGCTCAGCTCACATTCCACTGATTGACAGAAGCCCCTGCGAATGCCGTATCTGTGGGCATTGAATCCCCAGCCCAAGATAACCACTATTGCTTCTCCAAGGAGCTCTACTGCTGCGTAAGTGGACTTTGAAGCCAACTGTACATGATGCCTGCCCACTAAATGTACATCATAGCCATCAGCCATGTATACTTTAGCTGATGTAGTGAAGATTATTTTCATGTACCGGCCTGTTTGCTGGCTATAATTTCATAACCATTGCATTTTATCTATGGGGTGGTTACATCCAGTGCACTTGATTGGGTCTCAGTGCTGCCCATGCTGATGACTGCAGTACAGGGGATTGCAAGAAGATGACATCGGGTCTGATTCATGTACTTAAAGGGACTAAAGGAGTTAAATCCCCAAAAAATGAATTCAAGTACCTTTTTAACTATTAAAAAAAATGTGGCATATTTGTGTATCACTCAGCTGTAGATCCTTAAAGTGACATTAAAGCAAAAAATGTTTCCCCTTCCCCCCCCCATGTAAATGTTAGCACTTACCTTAAATGATGTCTCTTTTTCCGATCTTCCTCTTCTTTCCCCATGTTTTCATGTGTCCCTCCAGCGGTGTGACGTCACTCCGATCCAGCGCTGACTGCTCTGTCTCTCCGATCCAGCGGTGTCTCCAGGCGGGTGCACGCGTCCATAGAGTTACCTTGCGTCTCTGCTCGTCTACCGGCCGAGAATCGGAACTGCGCATGCGCCCGCCCCAAGATCCTTTGCGGCCGTACGATCACTTCTGATTCTCGTTGCGGGATCGAGCAGCGATAACGAGGTAAGTTTAAAACCAGTTCAAGCGTTTTTTTTTTTTTTTTAAACTTTTTGTCTATATCTACTGCTCGCTAGCAGTAGATATAGGCAAAAAAAAACCGGAGGGTTTAGAACCCCTTTAAATCATCTCTGGATTTGTGTCCTTCTGGAGGGTGGCTACTTTTGTTCCCATGGTTCCTGCGTGTGTTGTAAAGTAGCCACCGCTCCAAGCTCACTCCTGTGATGGACTACAATCTCACGTTTAGTTAGTAATTTTTATTGAGATTGTAGTCCATCACAGGAGTGTGTTTTGGAGCAGCAGCTACTTTACAACACACACAGGGAATATGGGGAACAAAAGGAAGGACAGTGTCCGCATGAATTCAGAGATGATTTGAGGATCTTCAGTCGAGTGATACACAAATAAGGTCCAGTATATATTGATAGTTACGATACTAGAATGCTTTTTTTTTTGGATAGTTGGATTTTTGAAAAAATACAAATGTTATTGTATAAAGAGCTGCTGTGATATATCTGCCTGCAGCTTTAAAGTAAACCAAACCTGTGGCCAGGCTATGGACAGCTAAGTATCCGCATGTTCTTAAAAAGTAAATGAGGTTTAACCCAAGCCCTCACTGATCTCTGTACTTGCAGGCACTGTGGAACAATTCACACTCAGTTCTCCTCAGCTCACTTTGCTTTAACATCCCAGCAGTTACTGACCAGCGTTCCAATCCCTGATGTAAATAGTTACATAGTATTTGAGGTTGAATAAAGACATTAGTCCATCAAGTCCAACCTATTAGGATCTCATTCTAGGAGTACCTGTACCCCTGTATATTACGGTCCCTTAAGAAATCGTCCAAAAGTTTCTTGAACAATTCCACATTATTTGCTGAAATCACCGCCTGTGGCAGTGAGTTCCAGACCCTAACTGATCTTACTGTGAAGAACCCCCTTCGCCCCTTGTGCTGGAATTTTTTTTCCACCAATTTTAGGTGATGGCCTCTAGTTTTTGTAAATGGCCGGGTGGTCTGGGACGGGGAGTAGGGTGAGCTGAGCTGCTGAAAGAACCACTTGAGTTCCCAACACAGGCATTTTGTCATGCTGTGCTGCTTTCTCTGTAACGTAGTGTGAATAATAAATGTGTAGTAATTGCATTTCGAACGCAATCCATTTTCCCTGAATGCATGCTGACTTGTGAGGACATTTGAATTTCTTCTACGTTCGATACCTCAAGACACAAGTCTATATTCTGCACAGACATTTACATTTGCAGGGTGTCTGGTATCTGGGCTGTTATCATCTGCTCCTGCATTAAGCTGAACTTCGGCCTTCTGTTCAATCTTGCAGAGATACTAGTTCCTCTCTTGTACTAAGATTGCTTATTCTGAGCAGCTCACCATGCGCAGAGAAATGAGTGTGCGTTAGAAGCTACAGCAAGTCGGAGAGAGCTCACCTCATTCCCTGGCTGGAGGACATCCAGCATTATCTAGCTCTCTACTCTACCTGTCCCACCCCTCTTATTTAAATTACCTCCGTTTGACTTCCGTTCTGGGGTTTTATTTTTTCTTGTGTTGCGATTTACATCCGTTTTTGTTCTGTAACATTTGCATGCTCTATTTTTTTTCTTTTTTGTCACAATGCAACGGAACGCAGTGGTGGGAACTGGTCCCATAACTGATCACAAGGCAACAGACCTTGTGTGACTATCCCTGTCGGCACAATCGAAGGAGCCGGATGGGACATTTTTGGGAGAACTATGACTGCAGACAGTGACAGCAGCCAATCAGCCGCCATCACTGTTCACGTATTCCGACAGCAACATACCCACCGCTATCAGAATACAATAGATGCAGGCGAATTAGTCCATTCTTGCAGTGTAGTGTGGATGGAGGAATTGGATTTATTTATTTTTCTTCAGCCAGCTTTAGTTTTGTTTAGTAGTTGCCATAATAAACAGTGAAGTGAATATAAAAAATCCCCGTTACATTTCCTCTAAAGTCCTTGTGTTTATTCTTCGTGCCTGTGTTTAGATTTTATTTATCGTCTGGTACTAAGGTTTGATAAGTTAGAGTTCCTGGTTAACAAGGGTTGATGGCAATGACTCAATGTTTGCATATTTCAGTGTTATGATCACTGTGTGATCTTCTACAAACATTCCTGGATACATTTCAGTTGCTGTAATAAAATAGCAGGCTTCATGCCGTGATGTACAGTCTGCATTGGCGGCGTTGTTGTTCTCCTCTGCAGTTTGGGTACAGGGGATATTGAAGGTGCTGATGTAGTGGAGGGGTGGAATATAAGTCATCAAGAACCTTGGTTCTCAACTGGTAGGTCGCGACCCCATGTCCACATGCCTTCCACTTTTCTAGGTGAGAGGATCCTCGGCCTCCCCCTAGATAAGCACGGTCAGTTCTCCCGCCGAGCAGCCATTCAAAAATATGATGCCCTGTGTCGACTTGAGGTGGGGCTATGGCTGCAAGGGAGCTCTATCCATATGTGCATTGCTCACAGCTCATCACATTCTGACTCCCGGCACCTCTCCGGGCGCTTTACAAACAATACACATATGGATGGAGCACCATCACAGTAGACCACACTGGACCCCAGGCTGAGGATCCACTTCAATTTCTTTAATGGCAACCCAAATGCACCTCCAACAAACAGTTTGATCGTCTTCACCAGAAAGCGCAGTACCGCAACATGGAACATTGCAGTGCAACTTGGGTCGCGACTTAATGACCAAGGACGAATGTGGGTCCCAAGGTTACACAGGTTGAGAACCACTGATCTAGAACACCTTCCTTCCACCACCAAGTTGAAGAGGGTTTTATGGTGGTGTGTGTCTGTGTGTGTGTGTTATTAAAAAAAAATCCCTCAATTTTATTTGCTATAGCATCAAAATGCCTGATAACTATCTCCTTGACATTGAAACTCTTGTTGACGTTCTATTCCTCCCACTCC
>NW_017306968.1:177924-179454 GCF_000935625.1 Nanorana parkeri
GCTGCGATCCTCTTCTTCCTTCCACTCGTTTCTGACAGTCCCAGCGCTGGTGCCGGTCTCTGATCCACCGCACATTCTGTCTCCCACGGTGTCTGTTCAGCATGCGCGCTCACGGCTGCGTCCATTCACTGTAATGGTGTTTTTTTCTCCCCCTCTGCTCTACTGTGCATGTGCCCGCAGATTTCGTCCTTCACAGCCATTTGGGAGCTGGGAGTTCTTCAGCCGGGAGTAAGCAGCGCTGAAACAGGTAAGTAATTAGGATTTTGCCTCCAAATTATATTTATTTTTTAAATCTTTGGGCTTGCTAGCAGTAGATACATGCCAAAAAACAAAAGACTTTAATTATATGTTTAAAGGAGAACTATATGGGGTGAGCGGTTTCTACTCATCCTCATAGTTAGCCAACCTGTGACAAAGAAAGATGTCACAGGTCGGCTCCATCGATCGGGAAGTAAGCAGAAACATGCCGCCGATCCACTCACTTCCCGATCGTCTCCCTGCAGAGATTGCCCCTCTCCAATCCTCCAGTGCTGACTGGAGGAATGGATGGGGGAGGGGCGGACACAGCTGGCTCTGCCTCTAGATAGCTTTGGGTCATGGAGGAGGTAAGTATATGTCCTCCCATGACCCTAAAGAAGAACTATGGGTAAAAACACTTACCCCACAGTTCCCTTTTTAAAGTTTAGGGCTGCCTTTTCTGGATGGCACTGAGCTGGAAGACCTACAGAGATGATGAATTCTGCCAATTGTTTTGACACTCGTTTACAACAGGCTTGTTTTGGGCTGTGATTTGCAGTATAGTAGCATGCAGTGTATTCATTCATGTTGCAGTCCATTCTTAAACCAGTTTTGGTACTTTTTCTTGGCCTGTAGACCCATATTCAAGGTTCACAGGGGTGGAGCGTGATTGGATTCTGAAGCATTGGCATACGTCTGGAAACTATCATGCTCAAAATAAAAGATCCACAATTGTAGTCACTAGAATTGTCATTACAAACCTATTGTATTCGTATATATTCTACCATGTTACACTTTTTATTCGGTTGCTTTCATGATACCGTGCTACCGATGCAGATTTCCTTGCTCAGTATGTCCAAATTTGTGAGCACTATAATGTGACAAACCATGATAGTTGGTTGTTTGCTATTTTACAAATACATCCCCATGTATGTATGTATCTTGCTTTTTATATATCTGAAGCTCCTCTTGTTGCATCAGCAATCTACTTCTTATTTGTGGAAGCCCCGTCTTAGTGTGACAGCAGTCTTTTAGTGCTTGATTTTAGAATCTTTGGCTTTGAAAAGTGTTCACAGATTTTTCAGTAAGGTCTCTAATCGGGATAAACCAAGCGAAATTCCAAATCTGATTAATATATATATAGCTTGAAAGATTTGACGGTGTCTCACCAGTCAGTCAAAAATTTCACCAGTCAGCATGACCGGACTATAGCCTTGCAATTTATGTTAAAAAATTTTGGGGACAGATAGAGCTTTCTTTTGTGACCCCACGGGGAGTTTTTTTTTTTTTTTT
>NW_017306968.1:179573-182724 GCF_000935625.1 Nanorana parkeri
GATATTTCTTTATGGGCAGCTGTCACTGAATGCTCTTTGCACTGTGTCAATCAGATGTCTGTAGGAAGCTCTTTTTATTAAAGGTTGTATAGAAGCAGTGATTGGTATGAGTTGTGGGATTTCATATGAACTGTCTGATATATTTGTTCTCACCTAACTCTGCATTCCTCTGTCAGCTGAGACTTGTAAGTACTTCTGTACTTTAAATATAGCACGTTTTTAAGTACAGAAGTATTTTTATTTCTAAAATTTAAATACCTTTCCTGTGTGTTGTATAGAACATGGAACCATTATAATCAGTTCCTGCCCCTGAAAAAAACTCTCACATTTTAATGCCTCTACCATAGTTATACTTGTACTATAGGTCCAGTTTGGGAGGAAGCCAGATAATCTCAGTATGTTTTTGGATTGTGGGAAGAAATCAAGCCAATGCGGATGCCCTTGCTGGGAATCGAACTTGGAACTCAAACGCTGTACGGCAGATGGGCAAACCAGTTTAACAACATAGTTCTACCACCTGTAGAACTACCACATGGTCACTGTCAGAAGACTAGAGCTGCAGCGAATGATTATTTTAAAAATCGATTAGTTAGCCGATTATAAGTTTGATCGGATAAAAAAATGAAATACATTTTAAAAAATGGCTCCAGTGATGGGACTACTAGTTTGTATTGAGTCCATCACAGGAGCAAGCTTGGAGCGGTGGAAGTAAAAAAGGAAAAAAAAAGTGGTGTGCAATATAGTGAAATGGAAAGTGTAAAATTATACAGCAATGAATGCAGAATGGCACCGGCTATAGAGACTACAAAACCCAGCAATAGTACATTATACAGCACAATGCAGAATACCATCAGCTATATAGCAATACAACAAATCCCAGCAATAGTACATTATAGCTGGTGGTATTCTGCATTGCGTTGTATAATGCACTATTGCTGGGTTTTGTAGTCCTCTATAGCTGGTGGTATTCTGCATTGCGCTGTATAATGTATTATTGCTGGGATTTGTTGTACTCCTCTAATGGTGGTATTCCGCATTGCATTGTATAACGTATTATTGCTGGGATTTGTAGTCCTCTATACAGCGCAATGCAGAATACCATCAGCTATATAGGAATACAACAAATCCCAGCAATACATTATAGAGCACCATGTGTGGGTGGGAGTGCAGGCTTACCTGAGCAGTCTTCCAGCAACTTGCTTCTGAGATCGGGCCTGTCTATCGGCGGCTGTCATCCCCACCACACCTGCTCCTCCTTACTTCTTCTCCCCGCCTCCCTGTGCCGATCGTGGATCTGGGCTGGCGGTGAGCGTGAGGTGGTGTGGATGCGGGCGGGTCTGGCAGCGCCGAGCGTAAAGTGGGGAGGAGGTGCTGCGCGCAGCGTGTGTGGAGCCGTGAACAGGGCCAACTAATCTGAAGACGATTAATCGATTATTGAAAACGTTTACAACTTTTTCAATAATCTGTTATAATCGATTAAGTGAAGATTTGCCATATTAAAGGGAACATCTAAAAATGTTAATTGTGCCTAAACAGTACCTGTGAAAAATCCTACCCTTTTGTCTTATTTTCCTCCTGATGCATAGCGGGTTACTTCTTGTGCCTTGGGAATCACAACTGCATATCTTTGTGAGATCTAAAGCACTGCGCCTCTACTGGTAGTCTTGTGAGATTTGGTGATGTCCCTGCTGTGCTTCTCACGTTTCTCCTAGGGGTTGCTGAAACAAAAGCTGTACCTGCTCCTGTTTCACAGAGTCTGTAATTGTGTTCCTCCTACATCTCTGACTGCTTCTTGAATATTCCCCACATCAATCATGAGGGAGGCAGCTTTGACATTAAGATACAAAGCCCTGCCTTTTCTGAGATGTCTACCTCCACACAGAGAGACGGTACATGACAAGGCGTATATCAGTAATGGGAGGGGAAGGAAATCTGCTACAGGATTTTTTTTGGCTTCCATGGGTCAGATTCTCACAGATCTGTAAAGTGAACCTGAACCTATGACCATCAAAATATGTTTTGTCCTCCTGGATTAAGAGGCTGACAACCAGAAGCCTCAGGAGATGCTATGATGCAATGGGCATCATGGCCATCCACCATGGCATCCTTACTTCATAGTGTATTGAAGCAGAGGTCATGAAGGGGATGGAGGACCAAAGCTATGAGACAAGGTTACTAAATTTAAACCTGTTCACGCTGGAAGTGAGGAGATTAAGGGGGGACATGATTTTGATGTACAAGATGTTCAATGGTGATAGCAACATCAGCAATAAACGTTGTTTTTTTTTTAGTGTAAACTCCATAACAAGGACAAGAGGCCACCACCTAAAATTGGTGGAGAAAAGATTTAACCACAAGGGGCGTAGGGGCTTCTTTTCAGTTAGAGCAGTTAGGGTCTGGAACTCACTGCCACAAGCGGTGGTATCAGCTGAGAGCTTTGAATCATTCAAAAAGTATTTGGACAACTTCCTCAGAGACCGCAACATACAGGGGTACAGGTACCCTTAAAAACCAGATCACAGGGACTCGTACACATGCAGAATCCCATGCATTCAATCAATAGGTTGAACTTGATGGACCTGTGTCTTCAACCTCAAATACTATGTAAGGTCGGTGCTGACGTCGTCCCTTCAGCATCCTTCTCTGCATCACCAGAGGACAGTCCGGGGTTTGGAGAAGAATTGAAGAAAAGGACTCTGCACATAATGTGACCGGCCTGAGGAAGCCTGATAACAGTAAATATGAAAATATAACAAACATACACCGTAGGGGAATAGCACTAAACCCGGCGTTGGGCTGTAAAGCTAAAGTCCATTTACTTCATTTAAGGTCTATGGTTAGTGCTTCCAGACTGGAAAGGGACGGCACTTAGAGGACATGGAGTCATCCTCTTGATGCTTTTTAAATGCTTGCTGTTAAACTGGTCTGCTATGTTACTTATGATAAAGATAGTAATTGTAATGTAAGCATTTTTGTAACCATAGATCTAGGTTCTAAAATGGTTAACGGCTAAAAGCCTATCTTGTGTTTTGCACCAGTGAATTTGAGAGCAGTTGGGATCTTTCAGGATGGTTGTTAATCTTGTAACAATACCTGTTCTAGTCTTCTGTGGTCAGTACAATTGCACATACATAATCCTCCTCGCTCAACA
>NW_017306968.1:182767-186162 GCF_000935625.1 Nanorana parkeri
AACTGTGAATTAGGCCTTTTATAAATTTGCTGACTGTGGCGCATCCGTTTTATTATGTGTGGGAATGAGTTTCTTTTGGGTAGTTACAAGACCATGTTGCAGTGCTTGATTAAAAATCTGTAGTGGGGGAAAAAAAAAATCCATCACAAAACGAAGATACCTAGCATCTTAGAGCTACAATGGAGTTCTTTAAATCCTAATCAAGTCAAAAGCTCTCAAACATTTTGAGATGGGTAGGGAGGATAAGAGGGATGTCTTTTAATGCCATCATGAATATGGCAAAAGATGTAACCTTTCCCCCTCACAAATTCTGTTTTGTGTAGGAACAAACGCCAACATTTTATGTGCTATAGGGACCATGTAGACTGGTGTTAGCAAAGGCTTTCTTTTCTATTTAAATGCAGTGCTGCTCAAATAAATGCATGTAAATATAAAACACAGAAAATGCTGCATTTCACCTGCTTTGTCTGCAGGCATATCTCCATAGAAAGTCCTGCGTCCAACAGAATTAAAACCAGGTCAACCGCCTCCTTGGAACTGTCATCCACCCTGCACCAGTAAAGGGAATCGGAAACTGCTGACCTGCATTTTGCACACAGGAAAACCATCCCTAAATGTACTTTTTTTTTTTTTTTTATTCTTAGAATGCTTTTGTTGTAGTCCTACCTAATTTTAAAGCTTTTCATTTCACACACTAAAGGGCTTGCAAAAATCTTTCACTTTTACAGACACCACCAAAAAGTAATTCAAGCCCAGCTCCAGGATAGAATTAAAACCCTCCTATCCTTACATTTCACAATAAACCAGCAGGACCAGATCTGGAACAGAGTGCGTTGCATTTTGCCACATCGTGGAGGGTTTTTTTTTTTGCTTAATGGGCTTTCAAGTGCATTTTTATACATTTTTGATGCGTTTCCATGTGTTCCAGTGCATTGCAGTATTTTTCTGGTCTGGCACGAACTGTGCTGGTGTGAACTGAGGCTTGAAATACATAATAGCATTAAGGATACATTAGGATGTATTTTGGGTCCGGAAACGGTCTGGTCTGGAGATGATCTGGTTATGGTGTGAATGGGCCCAATGCTGATCTTTCGCTTGAAGGGTTGTTAGGACCACATTAATTTCATTGATTCTACAGAACTAGTAGAAAGCGTTGACAGGAGGAAATCCATTGTTTTAAATACAGCCAGTGTTCTGTTTAAAGGTCTGCATATCCGATTTTGGGTGTGTGGTCCTGTATTTGGACATCCAAGTCAATGCAAACTGCATTTTTCAAAAAACACATCAATGCCGATTCATGCAACTAGCTAAAAATAATCGGTCAACTAATCGATTATGAATATAAATAGTTGCAGCCCTACCTTTTTTATATAGTTCTACATGTCAGACCTAAAAGGAGGTCTCACTTGAAGGAGAGGCAGAGGAACTTTTGTCCAAATGAGAGACCATTCAAACTTTTTTGCTGTCTCCTATCAAATATATAATTTTTTTTTTATTGTAGTTTTGTATTAGTAAAAAATTTGCATCATGCTGCATGGAAATATAATTTTTTATATTTTTTTGGTGTTCGTTTATAGGGTCTTCCTGGGAATGGAGACTCCATTGGACGTACTGTCAAGAGCGGCATCCTTGGTACATGCAGATGATGAAAAGCGTGAGTAGCAACATTAACCTAAGTGCAGTCATTTTTTTATGTTGTTGACATATTCAACATTCTTTTGGTCACACCGCTTCTGCCAGGTCTATGCATGGAAAGTGTTTATATTATGTCCAAATGGTAGCAACTTACAACCTTTTTAATTTGGTAGATTGTGTGCTGGAATTTTCAGTTGTCTGCCGGCATATCTCAATATTGAATGAATTGAATGTTGTACTATTAAAGTAAAACCGGATTTTTTATTTCCGATTGCGTTTCAGTCTATTTTTAGCCTCCTATGCTAAATGTAAGATTCCTGGTGAATGGTCTGGCTGTGGGTTCATGATACAAAGGTAGTCTCTTCTGCAGACTTGTTAAACTGAACCACATGTGGCCTGCTCAATCCTTCCTTGTAGCCTACAGACAGTTCAAAAGGACAAAAATGAAATTTCCATGATGTATAATGCAAATTTTTACTTGAATACAAAGAAAACAATTCATTATCTATATGATAGGAGAGGAAAGGTTTTAAACTGATGAGGCTTCAACTGAAAATTGACTATATATACTGCCTTACATAATTTTTCAGCTTAGAGGAACTTTACCCACCAATTTAATGCCTCCCAAAACCATTACTTTTAAGGCATGTTAGTAATGTTAAGGCAACAGTTAAGGTTGCCAGTGCGCTTATTTCAGCTCTCAACCGAACATTCAAACCCTCAAATGGCTGGTGTCATAGCTGATTGCATGTGCAGCACCATGGCAACTGCAATCCAAATAGAGGCTGAGATGGCACCTTCCTTGTCTGTAAGGCATAGGAGCTTGTAGTTCCACTTCAGTGTCTGATCAGATGTTTCATGGACCCACTCTTGAGGATAAATTATTATAAGCTACAGTTATTACCATAATGTTAACAACCAAAGTGATTTCATCTTTTTCTGCTTCATGCACATGTGCTGCCAAAGAACAATTGAGTAGGGGAAGAGAGTAAGTGGTGTTGAGTTGCTTCCTGTTCATTGTCCAATTGGCAGTCTACAGGAGGGTGATACCCCCGTATTCCTTTTAGGCCAGGTGGACACGTGGGCGATCCCCGGAATTGAGCCCCAGGACCTTGCGTTTGTGTACAGTTGCACACAGTGTTTGGTGCGGGGCCCCATTAATTATCAATAGGGTTATATCTTCAGAGCAATCGCTGGGGGAAAAAAAGTACATGTACCTTTTTACGCGACGTGCATTTTTCAGCCGCAATCCTACGCGATTGCACGGGTTGAATCCCACACGATCTTCCTGGTGTGACCGGGGTGCCATTAGAAAAGGATGCACACCAGTGCGATCAGCAGTGGTGTGCGATCCCTTGGCTGCGCGGTTCCGTGCACAATTGCCGCACGGTCACTGATCACCAAGTGTCAACCTGGCTTTACTCTAACACTGAATGTGGTGCCAACTTCTGGGTTATACAGTCTGGTAGAGGTGTATGAATTACTAACTCTGGCATTAAATATTGTCTAAAAAGCAATGTCGTGCAAATGGCATCTGCCCAGCGTATGGCTGGACGGAAGATTTTTTAAAGAGACCCTATTTAAAATCTGATTTATCACTTTCGATTAAGGCCCCATTCACACACGAATCGGCCTGCACGTACAGCTCCATGCTGCGTGCGGGGCCGTACCAAGCAGCTGCCGGGAAGGACAGGTGCTGTGTGTGATTAGTACGCAGCCCCCGTCCTTCTCTATGGGGCAACGCAGTAGCACCCCCCCCC
>NW_017306968.1:186197-195473 GCF_000935625.1 Nanorana parkeri
CCACGCTTGCCCGCACTGCATGTCCGTAGGGGTGCGGGTGAGCATATTCATGGATCCTGTATGCGTCCTGGCCAGAAAACCCGCACCCCCACGGACCTGCAGTTGAGCTGAGCATAGGGGTGTGTACAGCCGCATAGCCCCATGGAGAAGAGCGGGGGCTGCGTACTAATCGCACGCAGCACCTGTCCTTCCCAGCAGCTGCTTGGTACGGCCCCGCACGGAGCTGTATGTGCAGGCCGATTCATGTGTGTGAATGGGGCCTTAACAACAGCTATGTAGTGTGAGGACCTATCTGCTCTGGAGACACCTTGAATGGATAATTTGGGTAGGTCCTCCCACTACATTCATTACTTGACTGAAAATTGGTGAACAGATGAATCATTGGGCATTAATATGAGGATGACTCCCCCCTCTTTGTACCTATAATGGCATCCACTCTTCTGGGAAGGCTTTCCACGAGATTCAAGATAGTCTTTTCAGCCAAAAGAACATCTGTGAGGTCCGATACTGATTTTGAATGAGAAGACTTGGTTTGCAATCCCAGAAGTGTTCAGTTAGGTTAAGGGTCAGGCCAAGGGTCAAGAAGATTGCTTTTACATTGTACAGTCTGAATGTGATGGTGTATGGACGTCTTTATGGCCAACTGTCATCCAGATCTGCTGGTTTATATCGTGTTAACGGCCTATATATTGTCATTTATCCATTAAAAGCTTTTTGGCCTTGATGGCCTTCGTCAGTGGAAGATATGGCTTTTATGTTGTGGGGCTCTTTTATCATGCATTCCTCGCATACTCCAACATTCTGTAGTGTGCTGCTTCCACTGAGAGCAAAATGTGCATTAGGCTATGCATATATTTTCTTTTTTCCCAAGGCCGTTACTAAATTTGCTTAAAACAAACTTTTTTTTTTTCACGGCTGCACCTATGTCAATAACACCTGAACTTTCTGCTGACTTGTTTGCACACCTTTTACAAACGGCATCGCTCTTTCGTAGACCAAATATTCTGGCAGCTGGAGCCTTGTTTGCACTGCTACAGAAGGTTTTATATGCAAAGACCCTCGTTAACTTGCCCACATTCTGTTGGCTTAAATTTGACCTTCACCCTCTTTCCTTACATTTTTTCAGGACTCCACATTCATGTATAAGAACCTCTTATAGACATATTTTCAGGTTTTTATTAAGTTCTTTAATTTTAAGCTTTGGGGGCCCAAAAAGATGAAAGTAACGCTGACTTTTCATGGACATTGCATTAGAGATCTTTGCAACTGGATGTTCATCGTCTAATGCCGGAGTGGACAAATTAATAAAGATTCCAGGAGCCATCAGGATTTTTTAAATTGGTGGCAATTGGAGAGAACCTCAAAAGTGTGGCGCCAGCTGTAAATTTATGGAGCGTTATGGCTCCTGGGATTTGTCCAGCCATCTAATGTATATGAAGAGTGCACAACTTTGAGGGCTCATTTACACCAAAGCAGTCCATTGCAGCATGATAGCTTTTTTTTTTGCATGCATTAAAGCGGAACTCCAGGATTTTGACAAGTTAACCGTTGCAGTGGGGCTACCCCTGCACTGCAAGGGTTAGCTGCTCATTTTTTCTAGGGAGCGAAAACAAGGAAGATATGCTTACCCATCCTCAGTCAAAACACAGCTGACCACAACAAGTGCATTGTTCATTGCTCTCCGCTGTACAGTGTTGGGGTGCTACTTGCAAAGATTGGCACTGCAAATACAACAGGTGTGTTGACATGCTTTATGGCCACACGTGTTTTAGCCATGTGAATGGGCTCTGGAACCTATGATCAATGATTGTAGTGGCATATGTTTTTTGCCTTTTTATTAAATCATTACAAATTACATTTTAATGCAGGGCTCATCAAACCGATCCCAACCAATTAGGACCATGGTGGGGAAACTTGCTGGTAGCGCTCACCCTATTCTGTTTCTTTCTTTTCTTTCTTCATCTTTTAGGTTTTACCATGTATTTGTCAATGGAGCTGGCTACTACAATAAAAAAAAAATCCTGCTGGCTCCTTGATTGGACAGACTGGCTCCTGAATTCTGTATTAATTTCTCTCCTGATTTAATGCGATCACAAAAATATAAGAGTAAAAGTCAGGTTATGTGATTGAACCTTTTTAACTCAAATGATGTCATAATTGACAATACAATGGACTTTTCCTGTATTTCCCTGGTGCCTGCTGTACATTTGGGAATTGGTACATGGCACAGGATGTGGTTGGAAGTTCTGAGAATTGTTGCAGTGTATGAGTCAGCTTTGCCAGTCACTTTGCGTCTTTTGTATTGCTGTGTAAATGTTTGTGTTGAATTTTTTTCTCTTCCCACATTCCCAGCACAACATTTGACTACTGACTATACTGGTCTTTTCAGCGGCCTTAATTGTGAGCAGTGGTGTGAGTTACTTGGGTTGGTTCATGTTTACTGTGACAACAGTTACATCAACAAACGCTGCCGTAGCCTTAGGTAGTGTCAGTTTTCTGTAGTCCTAGGTGTGGCCACTGGCGGGACAGCTTCATGTCGTTATAGAGCTTATAGTATGTTTCATGGGCTGCTGTCATTAGTCCTTCTGGAACAAAAAAATACATGGAAGCGCACAACTGTAATGTGGTCAGGTCTCTCACTGACTTTGTGGGAGATGGTGTGCATAGACTCTTCAAAAAACCGGGAGAGGTAGCCCCGTGTAACATGTTCAGCAGAAAAAAAGCATAGAGCGCAACTACCTGAGAAATTGATTAGATGCTGAGCATCTTACTGTGAGTGGCTGATTGGTTGAAAGAGAAATGGTTGGTGTGTAACTTACGGTTGTGATGTCATGGATGGGCACATACACTCCCTGCAGTCCCGTGTGGTCAGCGATATAGATCTGTATGTTACCGGGTCAGGAAGCTCTAAACTATCCAGGATATCCCCAGGCCGCGTCCCCGACTGGCCGAGCCCCGGCAACTGGAGCAGGAGAGGGAGAGCTGTCCAGCAGCTGGAATCAGCACTGAGCAGTGTGTTGCCGTGTGGTGTGTGGCACAAACGCTGGAATGTCCCGTGGGCGGTATCGCCAGTGCTCGTGAGTCCGAGGGAGATATGTTTTAGGTTGTGAGGCACCCCTGTGGGATTAGTTAGCGGCTACGCGTTTCGAGTGTAACCCTCTTTGTCAAGCCTTAGAAAAAGAAAATGGAAGCTTCTTTTCCTTTTACACATTTTAAAGAACAACTCCAGGTAAAGGGAAAAAAACCCAACCTTTTTGTAGTGTTTTCTAGAGGGCTCCAATAAAACTGTTTTGCTCAAATGATCCTCAGACCCACAGCAGTCAACTCTCTTCCTCCTCTACTGAGGCTATGGACTGTCCCTCGCCATTCTCATGTCTAATGCAAGTCGATGACCCTGCATAAGACTTGATATCCGTGGTCTTTATACCACCAGAGCACAGGAGAGAAGAGGCTGTGGGGTCCAGTCTAGAAGCCCGGAGCTGGCAGGGTCGAAGATCAGGTGAATGATGCAGCTCTATTTGCGCCCCATGGCAAAGTAAGCACTTAACCCTCGCACTGCAGAGGTGCAAGGTTTACGTTTTTTTTGTTTTGTTTGTTTTTTTTTCTTTCTTGTATGCCTGGACTTTTAAGAATGTGCCTTAATTCTTCGTGGTATTGATTCAACAAGGTGCTGGAAACATTCCTCAGATTTTGGTCCATATTGACATGATGGCATCTCGCAGTTGCTGCAGATTTTTCGGCTGCACATCCATGATGTGAATCTCCAGTTCCACCACATCCCAAAGGTGCTCTATTGGATTGAGATCTGGTGACTGTGGAGGCCATTGGAGTACAGTGAACTCATTGTCATGTTCAAGAATCCAGTTTGAGATGATGAGCTTTGTGACATGGTGCATTATGCTGCTGGAAGTAGCCATCAGAAGATGGGTACACTGTAGTCTTAAAGGAATGGACATGGTCAGCAACAATACTTGGGTAGGCCGTGGCGTTTAAACGATGCTCAATTGGTACTAATGGCCCAAAGTGTGCCAAGATAATATCCCCCACACCGTGACACCACAACCACCAGCCTGAACCGTTGATACAAGGCAGGATGGATCCATGCTTTCATGTTCACGCCAAATTCTGACCCTACCATCTGAATGTTGCCGCTGAAATCGAGACGACTCAGACCAAGCAACGTTTTTCCAATCTTCTTTTGTCCAATTTTGGTGAGCCTGTCCGAATTGTAGCCTCAGTTTCCTGTTCTTAGCTGACAGAAGTTGCACCCGTTGTGGTCTTCTGCTGCTGTAGCCCATCTGCTTCAAGGTTCAATGTGTTGTGCGTTCAGAGATGGTATTCTGCATACCTTGGATGTAACGTGTGGTTATTTGAGTTACTGTTGCCTTTCTATCATCTCGAACCAGTCTGCCCATTCTCCTCTGACCTCTGACATCAACAAGGTATTCTTGCCCAGAGAGCTGCCACTCACTGGATATTTTCTTTTTTTTTAGACCATTCTCTGTAAACCCTAAAGATAGTTGTGTATGAAAATCCCAGCTCAAGAAGGCATTTTCGTCCACACAACTGCCGCTCACTGGATATTTGATATGAGATGGTTGTGTCAAAATCCTAGTAGATCAGCAGTTTTTTATATACTCGCACCCGCCCATCTGGCACCAACAACCATGCCATGTTCAAAGTCACTTAAGTCCCCTTTCTTCCCCATTCTGGTGCTCGGTTTAAACTTCAGCAAGTCGTCTTCACATCTAGATTCCTAAATGCATTGAGTTGCTGCCATGTGATTGGCTGATTAGCAATTTGTTCCAAGCAATTGAACAGGTATACCTAATAAAGTGGCCGTTGAGTGTATATTTGTTACATGTTTTCATTCACAAAGCATTTAAAAAAAAAAAATACTGCTGCCTACATTTTTAGGTGCTTTTTGCTTAAAGGAGAACTATGGGGTTAAGGCTTTTCCCCATAGTTCTCCTTAGGGTAACGGGAGGACACAAACTAGCGTCCTCCCGTCACCCTAGGCTCAGTATACCGCGAGCTGTAGCTCGCGGTATACTGAGACGCCGCAGTATACCGCAAGCTGCTCAGTCACGCAGCTGGGTTCCGCCCAGCTGCGTGACTGACAGCTGGCTCTGCCTATCTAGAGGCATAGCCAGCTGTACCCGCCCCCTCCCCCGTCCGTTCCGCCAGTCAGCGCCGGCGGATCGGAGGGGGGAATCCAGCCCCTCCCGTCACTACAGAGAGCTGTGACAGGATGGAGAGGTGAGCGAACGCCGGTATGTGTTCGCTCACTTCCCGATCTACTGAGCCGACCTGTGACAGTCTCATTGTCACAGGTCGGCTAGAACTATGAGGTGAGTGAAAAGCACTCACCTCATAGTTCTCCTTTTTAAAATTCCTTCTAGCTTTCCCCCTCCCCTTGTTAAGGAGGGGGCTGTGTGAAGCTATGTTTTATGCTAATTAACCCTTATTGGTGTGGAAATTTTAAAAAAAACTACTTGTCCAAGGACTAAAGCAGGTACCCAATCTACTTGTCCTGATACAAAATATAACTTTAACCAAATCCATATTTAACCGTGGTAAGAAGCGTTTCTCATTGGTCAAGTGCAGTCAGGTGACTGCGCTGACCAATGAGTGTTCGCAATTTTGTGAGCGAAATTCAAAATCCATGGCACAGGGTGGCACTGGACGGCAGTATGGGGTACGGATAGTACACCTGTGTCAGTGCAGGGGAAGGACTGTTCGAAAGGTAAATATAGCAGGGAGGAGAGGGCCAGATTTGAGCTGGTAATTCAATTTTCCCAAATTATGTGGGAAAGTGAACTTGCGGTGCCATTGACCTCAATGCACTGCCATGCACCATCCCACCTCTAAACGCAGGGGGCTGGCCGGGTTGCGTTCCAGAGGCTGAATGCTCTGGAACGCACTTTCTGGTTTTACCCGGCCCACAATGTAGAAGAAACACCTGCCCAGCGTCCGGAACTGCATGTCCTGGGTGATGGGAATTGCGCACCCCTGACCCTGTCTGTACTGTGCTGGCAGATCTCATTATCAGCACAGATCTCATTATCAGTTGTAAACTAGAGTTGAACACTGTCTGTACTGATGAAGGATTAAAGACGTTGAAGCATTATATGTTGATGTGAGGACGCTGTCTACACCCTTGGTTTGTCCATCTAGTTTCACTTTAAAACTGATCAGTGTAGCATGGAATCTGCCTTCCCCAAAGACATATCCTAAAATGTAATATGTTTTTAAAAATTAATTTTTTGTTATGCTGTGTGAATGGGAACACATAACCTATAGAGGGGTTTTCTCAAATTTGACTGCAAAAGTGGAAATGCTTTACAGAATGGTTTAGGCCTTGTTCACACGAAGCGCGTTCCAGGAGCGGAGCAGTTACAGACCGGATCAAAACTGCGTCCAATGTATTCCAACGGTATTTTGGGCTCTAGTTCACACTGCAGCGTTCAGTTCCAGAGCATGTGAAAAAACTGCAGCAAGCCCTATTTTACCTGCTCTGGAATGCATGCAAACGCATCAAAAACGCATGCAAACGCCCTGGAATGCGCTGAAAGCCCATTTTAAACTCAAACAAAAAATGGCCCGGAACGCATCAAAAACGCGGCACAACCCACTGCACTGCATATGCAGAAACTCATGCAGATCTGGTCTGCATTTGGTGTGAACAAGCCCTTACACAGAGTTAATCACTGTAGACATATTGAATCCTGTTGAATATTACAGTGTTACACTATACATTTAATTCTTTGTTCCGCTGTGTATTATTTTTTTATTTTCATTCTGCGTTGTCACTAATCTCGTATGAGTGTTAGTTGAGAAGCAGACCGCTTTCTTTGCAGCACATAATCCTTCCTTTTTTGTAGGGCTTAATTACGCAATAGCAGAAGACTGGCGTAATAGACGTAATACAATACCAGGCAGGGAACCAGATACAGCCAATTTTGCCTGAAGCTGTGTTCTTGCCTTGTATAAGGTTCCTTGATGGTGACACGTCCTCTATTACTCATGTAATAAGCAGGTATGAAGTTCTGATTTAAAGTGCGCCTGTCCCTACGGTCAGCATTGCAGAAAATTATTAGAAGGATTCCATACATTTTCTTTGCTATATCTAAAAGCATGATGGGCCGCCTTACTGGCCAGTGGGAACGGGCAGGAGGAGTTGGTCCAGCCTTTGACACTATTGGGAAGTGTTAATGACTCCATGTTACAGCATCCCTGATTTTGGACTTCCCCGACTTTGGAGTGGCTACGTTTTCCTTTCTGATGTTTCATGTTACACCCATATTTAGGGGGTAACATAAAACATGGTCAGATTGCAAACCTTCCCATTCCCCCACCCCAAGGGTTCCTCTCCCTGCAGGCTTGTCTACAAATTAGAATATGGCTCCACTCTTCGTCTTTGACAGGATCTGAGAAACTACCATCAGCCACCATGTCAGTGGGACTTGTGGTCACCACATTTGTAGTCCATGGACACTTCCCTCCTGTCCATGTTACTGAATGTCTGTCTGTACCTCAGTATGGACATGGGCAGGAGGAAGAGTGTGCAGGAGCTAGAACATTGCATCTGCGATCTACTAATTGCAATTCTTTACTGGCTCCCATGCAAAAAAAATAATAAATGCACATTTTCTTTTATGAAGTGTGCATTTGTTTTTTTTCTTTTTTAAATGACTCCTGGCATTCCTCTTGCAATCCCATCTAACAGTACCTGTGCCCAGAGCCTGTTGCAAGCTCTTTTATTGCTCCTTAGCTCATGTAAGGTCTCTCTAGCAATCCCTAGATAACCGCTGTGAAATGACAGACTGTCAATGAAAGACAAATGACTAAGTTTATTTGTACAGAGTTTTCACAGCTGCTATCCGTGGGTTTGATGATTATTATTATTATACAGGATTTATATAGCGCCAAGAGTTTGTGCAGCGCTTTACAATATAAGGAAGACATTACAATCACAATATAAATCAAGACAAGATGGTAAGGAGGGCCCACAATCTAAAATAGCTATAATATATGATTTGAATGAGGAATAAAGAGCTTCCAACAAGCTCTATCCTCAGAATTGGGGCGGATGTAATATGGAATCTTCGGTGCTTTGTTGAAGGCTGGCTCACTTCCTCCCATTTGTTCCTACCGACCAGTAAGACTGCCCATCATGATGAGTCTGTAGGAACAGATAGAACGGACACTACTACCAAAACCTGCCCAGTATGCTTGGGGTACTCCCAGGTTTACGATGTTGTAAATGTTGTAAATGTTCTGCTTCTGCATAGTTTGTAACTCTGTAGTACATGGGAAAAGACATATGAACATATGCATGGCGTGCTTTGCAGTAGTACCGTGCTGTCATTTGGCTCTGCTGCTTTGCTTGTCTCCTTTCCAAATTTTTTACTTGGCTCAGACCCATGACCCTTCAGTAAGAATAATACAATCTCTGATAAGTAGCTTATCCTTTATTTGATTTTCTCCAAGTCATTATTTTGTTCCTTGCACTGTCTGATACACCGGTACATTAGAGGAAAGGTTCTAACAATTCAAAATGTGTACTTCCTGAAAATATGTTTGGGATTGGGGGCTAATTCCTAAAACTGGAGCAGACAGAATCTGGAGTAGCTGTGCATTCTGTCCTCTGCTTGTTCAGTTAAAGAACAACTCTGGGCATGTAAAAAATTAACCCTTGCAGTGGGGCTACATAAATAACAAATATACTCGCCTGATCCTTGGTCCTGCCTGGCTGCTAGGCCAGCCTCTTCTCCCCCCAGGCTCAGGTGGTCTAAGGATCCGTAAAGTCATCACGTCCATTGACTTGCATTGGGCATCAGAATGCCGAGGGACATTCCACAGCTGGCGCAGGACCCAGGATCAGGTGAGTGCATTGTCTTTCTTTTAAACCCTAGACCAAAACGAGCACTTAACCCTTGCAGTGTGAGGGTAGACCCAGGGGATAATGTTTTACATGCCCGGAGTTCTTTTTTAAGATTTACAAATTAAGGATAGAGCTGATTGGTTGCCGTGGACAACTGCTCCAGATTCTGCCTGTTCCAGTCTTGGTAAATTCCCCTCATGTCTTGGCCTAAACCGGATGAACATATTTAACGCAATATTTTACAGTGGCATGAAAGGCTTACCGTAAGGTCCCAGTCACCCATTTTAATTGTTTGGAACTGAATGGCCTACTTAAGAGCATACACAGGAATGTTCTTGCTTTTACCTTGGTCAGTCATAAAAGCCTCTTGCCTGTGGCCCTCAGTCTCC
>NW_017306968.1:195495-203706 GCF_000935625.1 Nanorana parkeri
CAAGGTTGTACAGGGGGAAGGTGGTGGATGGGGCAGTCAGCAATGTTGGACAGGGGGAAAGGTGGTGTATGGGGCAATCAACAAGGATGGATAGGGGGAAGGTGGATAAGGCAGTCAACAAGGTTGGACTGGGAAAGGTGGTGGATGAGGCAGTTGGCAAGGTTTGATGGGGAAGGTGGTGGATGAGGCAGTTGGCAAGGTTTGATGGGAAAGGTGGTGGATGAGGCAGTCAGCAAGGTTTGATGGGGAAGGTGGTGGATGAGGCAGTCAACAAAGGTGTACTGGGAAAGGTGGTGTGGATGGGCCTTGGGTCCAAAGAGCAAATAAAAGAAAAAACAAATTTCCAGTTTGTCATATATTCCCCACTTTTGACACCATGGGGTTGATTTACTAACCTTATACACACGCCACGAACAAGTATACACCTCTGTAGTGTGTTCCCTCCCAGCATGATCTATTGGTGGATCTAGACACCTTTTGTAGTGTGTACACACCCAGCAGGTGTGTTGTGCAAAGCCCTGCATGAATTGCAAGGTGATGTTGTGTAAATTAGCTCTACGTTGTGTTGCTTGCGTTGATGAATGCAGGAATGTAAATGCATGAGCTAACCATTTTTGTCTAAACTGTGAAGCAGCATTATATATGCATCATGTGCATGATTTTTCCATATATGGCATTAGTGGAAATATGCTTTTAGAGACTTGCATGCCGCTATTAGAGGGGCATGTAGCCTATGGCGCATGCTACATGACGCGCACGTACGTAAATACATAAAAACGCGCCATAACGGCGTGAAAATGTGACGCGTTGCTTGTGTTTGGTTGATAAATATGTTTTGCTGTGTAAAAATGCACATGCACCTGGTGCGTGTGTGTGTTTTAGGTTAGTAAATCACCCCCCATGAGTTTGCCAGACCTCAGTCCATGAAAATGTCTGGGTTAGTTTTTGATTTATAGCTTTTAGTTGCGTTTTTATAGTTGAGTTTAGTGGGATCAACCAACTGGTTATCCTGAATCCCCGTGGTCATCCGCAGTGACTGTCTCATGTTTATGTTTTGGCATGCCACTAGTGTAGGTGGTCTTTTGATGTCATAGAAGCCAAACCTGTTTAATGTGAACCAGTATGAACCGCGGAGCAGGAAGTGCAACATGACATACAGGATGTTGCTTGTTCGGTGTTATATTTTGTGCGTTCACCGGTTGCTTTTATCTGCAGTTCATTTCCATCCTCCCAGCCCTCGGGGCTCAACACTCGCCACATGTCTGTTTGCTCTGGCACGGCGCATGTTGACTAACACTGTCAGGCATGACTGGAGGGTTTCAATGTAAGCAGCGGGGAACAGACTGTCCATCAGCAGCATCTCTGGAGAAGTGTTGGAGTAGAAACGACTATTGTTATGGCAAAGTATGTGCACCATGGCACTCGAGCAGAAGGGTCTACTGTTAATCAGTAATTAAAGGGAGACTCCAGGCTGATGGCTATACACACATCTTGGAAATAAATATGCCTGAAAAAGGATTTGTAGTTCTTTACAACTACACATGGCACACTGCATAGCCAGACACTCTCAGTTCCTGATTTAGGCCCTGTTCACACCATGCGTTCCGTGAACCGTGCCGTGTCTGCGTATTTTTTACGCCATTGCCACACGTCTGCCCATTCAATTCAATGGGCTGCCCACGCATGACAAACGCAGCAAAGTAGCTCAGGCAGCAAATTCTGCTGCAAGCGTATTGTGTTTTTTTTGACTGTTTTTGGCATGTTGTACCATTTTCTTCCGCTCCAACCAGCTCATTGGACCGTAATTCAGCATCATCACCTCTGTCCAGTGAGTAAAAAGCTGACATGGGAAGTAGCACAATATAATTAGCTGTATGCCTAGGCTCCACTTTTAAACTTTTTTCTTGGCCTGACCCTATTATCAGAGATTGAGTGAGTAAAAGTCTTTTAGTTAGTGTTTTGTGTTTAAGACTACATTTTCTCAGGAGCTGTGCAAATATTTAGCAATGAAGTATTTGTGTGTCTCTAGTCCCCATATTACGTATGTGATTTCCAGTGAGTCTTAGGCCAGATTAGCAGTTGGAATGGCGGCCTCTACCTCTGAAGCATTGATGTAGATTAAAGGAGAACTATGGGGTAGGGCTTTTCCCTATAGTTCTCCTCAGGGTCACAGGAGGACACAAACTAGCGTCCTCCCGTCACCCAAAGCTCAGTATATAGCGAGCTACAGTTCGCGGTATACTGAGACGCCGCAGCCGGTACAGATCCCGACAATTATGTCTGGATCCTCCCAGCTGCCTGAGTGACAGCTGGCTCTGCCTATCTAGAGGGAGAGCCAGCTGTACCCGCCCCCTCCCCCGTCCGTTCCGCCAGTCAGCGCTGGAGGATCGGACAGGGGAGGGGGTAATCCAGTCTCTCCCCTGTCACTGCTCTCTGCCGGCACAGGATCGAGAAGTGAGCGAGCGCCGGTATGTGTTCACTCCCCGATCTACTGAGCCGACCTGTGACAGTCAGGTCACAGGTCGGCTCAGATTATGAGGCTGAGTGAAAAATCACTCGCCTCATAGTTCTCCTTTTTAAAGGGTATCTATGTTCAAAAACTAAAAATAAATATGATTTTTTTTCTATTGAATTTCTGTTGGTTGTCTATCCCACTCCTAGTAATTAATAACCTAGACTTTTGTAAACTTGCTTATTGAAGATGCTCATAGGATGTACTTCCTCGATGCACTGAAACTATTTCACTCAGCCCTGTGAATATGCACTTCCTTGTGTCCCGACTCTCCCAGAGCCTTCCTTCTGAACTACATTTTAACATCTGGACAATGTAACATAATCATTGCTTGCTTGGAAGCAATGCATGATGGGATATGTAGTCTTGTGTAATCGAGATTGCATTAAATCAAGCAGCAAGAATCCCTGCAATAAGCTATTGAAGTGCAATCTGCACTTCGATCGCTTATGTCAAGTGTCTTTTGGTCCCCCAGTACCACCTAAAGAGTACCTGTCACCACTAATCTGCTATCACATGGGGGGGGCTTGTATTGTGATGGCAATTAAAGTTAAATTAAATGTAAAAATAAGATTTTAAATATTAATTTTAGAAACTTTAAGCCCCCCGCGAGGACGTGCGTCTTCACATAAACACGTGTTGGGTGCGCCCATGTACGAAAATGTCGGTTGCGCTACAAGTTTGGTATTGCCGCGCATGCCGGAGAGAGCAATAATTCTGGGGCCAGTATTGTTTGCGCATCTCTAAACTGATGACTTGTGGGGCTTTTAAAGCGTTGTCTATGGACTTTTTGGGGTACTGAATTTTGTCGCAGTTTTATGGACACACAACATTTATAACCTGGGCATGTTGCGTACCTATTTACTTGTGGTAACCATCTTCTTCTTTTTTTTTATATATATATTTTTTTTAAGTGGGTATTTTATTGTGTTTTGTGGCATTTAAGTGCATTTTTCACAACATGTTGGGGGTTTTAAAAGGTGTTGCGCTAATGTCGTGCAATGTAAAAATTTACAACCATCACCATTTTATATTTCAGGGTCTTTGGCTTTCAAAAAATATATATTGTTTGGGGGTTTTAAGTCATTTTTAAGGCCTAAAATGTGGATTGTAACATGTAAATAAAAAAAGGCCTGAGTCATGAACGGTTTAAAAACAACTCTAGTATGTTATTACAATGCAGATATAACAGGATAGTATAGTCTGGGACTACAGAACTACTTTAAGGAAAGCAGCCACCTTGGCTGATGCAGTGCATGATTATTCTGAAAATGTGGCTGGATTGAAAAGAATCTGTTTGGTATTTGGTTACCATTCACGTTTCGAGGGCAACCAAACACAATAGCCAGGAATGTTTAAATGTTTTTGCTGTGTTTAGTCACAGGAACCACCTCAAGGCATCACAAATATGCTGAAATACCAGAACACAAAGTCTTTACCTTGTCCCATGTGACTTTGTTGCACCTGTTACAATATACTTTGCACCTGCGCTGTTTTGTGTCATCTTGGCCATTCCCTGTATGACAGGGCCAAGGAGCTATCATGAACGATAGATCCGATTGTGTGTTGCTGCCTTGCTCAACAATATGTGGGCTATCTTAAAGGGTAGTTCCACTTTTTTTGCAGAGAAAATTGAGGAAAGCCCAATATATGTTACGTGTTCCTATTCACACAGCATAAAAATCATTTGTAAACATATTTCTTGCGTTTTTCGATCTCTCCATTGGGCAGGCCTTTGCATGCTCCTCTCTGTTACAGTAACAGCCAATTCTGACTGTCCTAATAGACGTAGGACAGACTGGGTGTCTCCTCAACATACAATGTCTTCAGGGCATTAACCCTTTGTTAGCACACAGTCCTGCTCATCTAGTCTTAAGTGATATCTGCCAGCACAGTACAGACAGGAAACAAAACTCCCTCAACCCTTCAGACGGTGAGGCTAGGTTCACACCTAGGCGACACCTCACCGCAACCATGCACGATCCCACGCGGATTGCCGCACAGACAGGAGTCGCCAAAGTGTGAACCGATCGCGCTGTGGGTGCCATTATTTTTTAATAGCACCTCAGTCGCGCCGGGCGGATCGCGCGGTTTCCCGTCGCGATTACACCCGTGCTTCCGAACACTATCACAGCTAAAACAGCCGCACGTCGTGTATCGCAATAAGAAGGTATTAGTATTGTGCAAAACGCTGCCTGCATTGTGCAGAACCACACGACACCCGGGACACGCTTCCCGGGTGTCGTGCGTTGTAGTGCAGGTGTGAACCTAGTCTTACAACTAAAGCCTGTTATATATGCTTCGAATTTCATCAAGAACCGGACAAAATTTAAATGCATGCATGTCGCTGTCTGCACCTTTTCGGACTGACATCCCTTGATCAGCTGATCAAAGGAGCATGTTGGGAAAATTGTCGGACGAACAGAGCTAGCAGCCAATGAGCTGCCAGCTGTGTTTAGGTAGTGTGACAGTGGCCGGCGGCTGCTGTCAGAATGCAAAGGATAGGCAGAGCCAGCTGTCAATCACGCAGCTGGGTGGATCTCGACAGCAATGTCGGGATCCGTCCCGGCTGTGGCTCGCGGTATACTGAGCTTTGGGTCACGGGAAGACGCTAGTTTATGTCCTCCCGTGACACTTGGGAGAACTATGGGGAAAAACACTTACTCCATAGTTCTCCTTTTAACCAAGACTTTTCAGCCCTGGAGTTTGCAGAAACCTTCTCAAAAATTGGTAAGCTGCAATTTAAGTTTTTTTGCTTTCTAAGTTGTGCTATATAAATGGGAACATGTACGAGATACAAAGTAGGTCTTATCCCAATTTGGGTAGGAAAGTGGAAAAACACTAAGCAATCCTGTCGCCACGGTGCAAAAATGAAATCCTTGCCACCCTGTAAAAGAAAATACAGAATTGCGTTTCGTACATACAGTGGCAGCAATGGCTGTATATCGGACAACGCCAGGTGGCTTGGGTGGTCTGTCCCCTGTCGGGTGCTTTAATCCCTCCTTCAGGGACATGCTGTGTCCTCTTGTCCAGCAGCACACCATTGACTATTTATTAGAACGCATTCATTGGCATATCAAAAAAATGGCAACGTTTTGAGACTTCAAGGTCCCTTCATCAGGCAGAATGCCTCAACCAGCAAAAACACACCATGCTTCTGTGCATGGTGTAGCATGGGACCTCTTCCCATGTGACACAGCTCTGGTCTGGCAAACTACTAGCATCCAACACCAGTTAACACTAGGCATATTGATGTCAGCTGATACAGAAGGGAGTGTCATAGTTGCTCTAGCAAGGGGGAGCATTAGTGGGACAGGAGAACCCCATTACACAGACGCTATTACTTTGCCTAAACGGGCAGTGTGACAGTACCTCTTTAAACATCAGTGCTTGTGCTGTTAACATGAAGATGAATTGATCCACATTGCCTTAAACTACAGAGAACAGGGAGGGGCTATTGAAACTGGTCATTCCAGTCATGGTGCGTTTAACAGATGCGCGCTTTTATTGTATTAACATGCTTTGTGTTCAAGCAGCCCATTTATTTGGCTGCTGAACACACAAAAACCAACCTAAAAATCACCCCTGCTGCATTTTTTTGTATTGCATAGTAGTGTGCAGGTGCATTGGGTTGTCAATTAAAATAAAAGACATTGCAGTGCACCAACACGTAACACGTGTTTCTTCAATGCAGTGGTGTGAAGGAGCCCTGAGTGCAAAAACTGTGTGAGGGAGCTAAAGTTCCATTGGGAGCTGTTTTGAAGGATAATGACGGATATAATTGCATCTTTGCGTTCCGTAAAGCACTGTGTAATATGCTGGCTCGTCATAAATCTGGAAAGAAAAAGGGAACCTAAAGCCTACTGCTAACCGAATATATTTAACAGCACCTTTCCTTCTGCTATACCACCAGTCTTGCATGTAAACCTGTCAAAATACCTAGCAGCAGCTCTGGGCTATCTTTAGCCATTGGCACCAGAATGCAGCCATAGCTGCAGGCCATGTGGATTCTGTCAGAAGGTGACATTCAGGAGAACCAAAAAGCAGTGGCAGACATATTTCCTGTGGCCTGGGCTGACGACTGCCTGAAAAGAGATTGAAACTCTGTTATGTATTTGACAGCTTTAAATATTCGATCTGACATATTGGTAGTGAGGACGGGGGGTATGCAATCGAATAAAGAGTATGGTGGCACATATGATATGATACGACAACTAAACCATATCATTCATATTTATCTTGTGCGACAGTCTGATTTATTCCGGTGGTCTGTTTTATACAACATGAAACTGAGTGCACGTAGGGAACTCTGATAAGGTGAATTTAAAGTTTGTTTTAAAAGCTGTTTTTGGTGGAGTGTGGAATGGTGAGACCTCTTTTTTTTTTTCTTAAGGTTTTTTTTTTTTTTTTTTTTTTTTTTTTTTTTTTTTTTTTCTCCTTCCCTGTGTGACCCATTTTGTAAGATTTACCTTCCCTTTCTGTCCTAGAAACATGACAGAATGTAAGAAAAAAAAATCTCAAGTGAGGGAGAATCCCATCTTAGATAGTTGTCACCGGAAAGGTTTACCCTCACCTCCTAATCCAATGACCGCCATAAAATGTGGATTTTCCATAATTTCCTGTCCCAGTGACAATGGTCACCAGGACTTCTAGGGGGAACTGTCCCTGCAGAGACATTAAAACCTACAGTGTTTCCCCGAAAATAAGACACTGTCTTTTATATTTTGTTGGGCTCAAAAAGACACACAAGGTCTTATTTTCAGGTAGGGCTGCAACAACTAATCGACATAATCGATTATAATCGATTATTGAAAATTGTCAACTTTTTCAATAATCGATTAATCAAACAGTTGGCCCTGTTCACGGCTCCACAAACGCTGCGCACCGCTGCCAGACCCGCCCGCATCCACGCTACTCCTTCCCTGTGTGACCCATTTTGTAAGATTTACCTTCCCTTTCTGTCCTAGAAACATGACAGAATGTAAGAAAAAAAAATCTCAAGTGAGGGAGAATCCCATCTTAGATAGTTGTCACCGGAAAGGTTTACCCTCACCTCCTAATCCAATGACCGCCATAAAATGTGGATTTTCCATAATTTCCTGTCCCAGTGACAATGGTCACCAGGACTTCTAGGGGGAACTGTCCCTGCAGAGACATTAAAACCTACAGTGTTTCCCCGAAAATAAGACACTGTCTTTTATATTTTGTTGGGCTCAAAAAGACACACAAGGTCTTATTTTCAGGTAGGGCTGCAACAACTAATCGACATAATCGATTATAATCGATTATTGAAAATTGTCAACTTTTTCAATAATCGATTAATCAAACAGTTGGCCCTGTTCACGGCTCCACAAACGCTGCGCACCGCTGCCAGACCCGCCCGCATCCACGCTCTACACGCCGCACCTCCTTCCCGCCTCACACACACCGCCCGCCCACATCCACGATCGGCACAGGGACGCGGGGAGATGTAGTAGTAAGGAGGAGCAGGTGTGGGGGGATGACAGCAGCCGATAGACAGGTCCCTCAGGTAAGCCTACCTCCCCCCACATGGTGCTCTATAATGTATTGCTGGGATTTGTATTCCTCTATAGCTGATGGTACATTGTGCTGTATAGTATACATAGGAATACAAATCCCAGCAATACATTATACACTGTATGTATAATGTATTGCTGGGATTTGTTGTACTCCTTTAT
>NW_017306968.1:209140-220890 GCF_000935625.1 Nanorana parkeri
ATTAGGGCTGCAACAACTAATCGACATAATCGATTATAATCGATTATTGAAAAAGTTGTCAACTTTTTCAATAATCGATTAATCGGCTTCCAAACAGTTGGCCCTGTTCACGGCTCCACAAACGCTGCGCACCGCTGCCAGACCCGCCCGCATCCACGCTCTACACGCCGCACCTCCTTCCCGCCTCACACACACCGCCCGCCCACATCCACGATCGGCACAGGGACGCGGGGAGATGTAGTAGTAAGGAGGAGCAGGTGTGGGGGGATGACAGCAGCCGATAGACAGGTCCCTCAGGTAAGCCTACCTCCCCCCACATGGTGCTCTATAATGTATTGCTGGGATTTGTATTCCTCTATAGCTGATGGTACATTGTGCTGTATAGTATACATAGGAATACAAATCCCAGCAATACATTATACACTGTATGTATAATGTATTGCTGGGATTTGTTGTACTCCTTTATAGTTGGTGATATTCTGCACTGCGCTGTATAGAGGACTACAAAATCCAGCAAAAATACATTATACAGCGCAATGCAGAATACCACCAGCTATAATGTACTTTTGCTGGCATTTGTTGTAGTCCTCTATAGCTGGTGATATTCGGTATTATTGCTGGGTCTGCATTCATTGCTGTATAATTTTACACTTTCCATTTCACTATATTGCACACCACACTATTTTTTTACTTCCACCGCTCCAAGCTTGCTCCTGTGATGGACTACAATCTTAATACAAGCTAGTAGTCCATCACTGGAGCCATTTTTTAAAATGTATTTTATTGTTTATCCGATTAACCGATGAATCGAACTTTAATAATCGGCTAACTGATCGATTTTGAAAATAATCGTTAGCTGCAGCTCTATTTTCGGGGTAGGTCTTATTTTTTTTTTTTTTTTTTTAATGTACAACAATCCAAAGTTAATGCAAATCCAAATTAAATAATCCAAAATGGCAAAGTTAAGAATAGGGTGATCAGGGCAATCAGGGGTGCTGTAGCTTTCCAAAGGCATTTTGGTAACCAGAATGAGCGAAGCGCGCTTTCACTATAGATTCCTCACAGGCGGAGTGCATTTGGTATCACTCCGCCTGTGACAGGAGCCGGCGCTACAGAGGAAGCATCGGCTTATGTGGCTCTGTTCCCTCCGGTGCCGCCTCGCTTCCTCTAGCGTTGGCTTCGTAGGCACCGCTGATTCTCTCCCGTGGCGCTTCAAGTTTCCCCTTATGCCACCACCGGCCCTGGGAAAGGTCGCAACTAGAAACAGGGTAGTGGAAACAGGGTAGTGGAAAAAAAGGACACTGAGTGTTGGCCAAAATTGAATTATTCCTTTAAATGATTTAAGCAAAGGTCTGTTCACACACTGGACGTATTTTAGGGGTGCTCACTTTATAAGGGCTGAAATTGCTAAAATATTTTTATATACAGTAAATTGTAGCTATGTGTCATAGGCATATGGTAATATATGATATAATATAGGTATTAATGGGCATCAGTTTCAGCCCTGATGAAGAGGGCAGCCTTGAGCCCCCAGAATGCATTGGCAATGTATACATAATCTTGCTCACTGATTTTTAACACTTGTTCGCTGGAGGTGCTGTTTAGTTGGGTGCTTTTCCAAAAAATATTATGCATACTGAAAACTTGGCAAGTACTATGCTTGGGTATTATTCCCTCTAACTTCCTGTCATTTATTTCTGAAATGCTTCATTACAAAATGGCTTTTTATTTTTTCCCCCTATAACTATAACATTTCTTGGGCTCCCGACTATATACAAGGGTTTTTGTAGTAGTAAAATTCAGCTAGGACAGCACCACACCTGTTCTCCACATTAGATTGAATCCAATAATTACCTGCCATCCGACAACACAACATGCACAAACTTGTCATAGTTATGTAAATAATGTGCCGATTCCTCCCTTTTTGAAACCGGGCGCTTGTAAATTTTGACCACATTGGAAGCCAAAGCCACACGTGTGCTCTTAAGTTTGAGAACTCTGCATATGTGTAAGTGAAAAGTAGAATTTTCACATACTACATATCTGGAGAATACACAACTGGATAGCGATTTCACTGCCCCTTGTCCAATCACAGAATGGCTTGTACCTATTGATAAAAAAATACTAGGCATTGTCTGAAGGGCCGCTGTGCTGAGTAAGTGACATCTTGTGTTTTCAGTTCGGCCAGCACCATACTGGACCCGGAAGATGTAGTATCAACATCTACTACAGTGCTTTACAGGATCCCCTGTGGCCGATCAGGTATAAAAAGCATACTTGCATTAGGCCAGGCTGGACCCATGTAAGTATTGTATTTGCTTTATACCTGGAGTTCAGCTTTGAAGGGTAGTTCCACTTTCCCTGCTGCAGATTTCTACTGCAGATCGCTTTTCAGGTGGCGGTGGAGGCTGCTACTTGTCTGGACTAGGCCTTAGAGAATGAATATAGTGAAGAAGGCCTTCACTTTTTGTAGTTGGGGAAAGGGCATGGTGAGAACTTTGTGTATTTCTCCATAAAGAGAAGCGCGTATGAGTGTGATACTTGCTAAAATTCTTGCAATATCTGTACAGGCAGTCCCCGAGTTACGAACACCCGTACTTGCGTACAACCCGTACTTGCGTACCGAGGTCCGAGACTGCAGCCACTGTACCGCGCAGCCTTCCACCACACAGCATTCCACTAGTAACAGTGCTGGTGCCGACGATCGCAGACGAGTAGTGGGTCTGGATTTTAGTACTGTACCTCCTGCAGGAAGTTGTTAGTGAGTGCCCGCCTCCTTCTGGGTCTGGTACTGAACAGGAAGTGTGCTCTGACTGTCATTACCCCGTCATAACCCTGTATGTAATGTACAGTATACTGAACACTTTTATTGTCTTGCTTGTCTACTTTGCCTGTAACAATGCCAAAAAACTGATCTGATACAAGTGCTGGTTCTGAACAGGGGCATAGATGGCAAAACAAACATAACCCTACCCTATGCTATCCAAGATGAAAAAGATTTATCCTGGGGACTGCCTATAGTTAACATCTAGGGTTTTTTTTGTAGGAAAACCTTAAGCGTCATACACGGCTAACCATGTGACTATATAATCCACTCTAGATCTATTAAAACCATGCAATATGAGGACCTGCCCTAATGTATCCAATTTGTATGCAATCAGGCAGGCCTTCGTTTTTGGGTAGACTGTACAGTCAAATTCGACCATGTGTGGTGAGCTTTACTTTAAACATAACCTGCTAAAACTTGAATTCCTGACAGTGCTAGGATCATTATGGCCCTTCCATTATCCTCTCCTTTAATACCATTCCATTCTAGCGTTCAGTCCAAAGGTCGTTGGCATTAGTAGGGCTGCCGTTGTGCAGTTGGGAAAGACCTGATCCAAGGATTCCAGTAAATACTTCAGCCATAAAGCAGAACAGAGGACACAACTTTGATTTACAGTCTATTTATCAAGCGTTCATGAACTTTGAGTCGTGTTTTTGGGATAAGACTTTCTATTCCAGATCATTTCCTGAGTAATAAACTACCCAATGTCTGTCTGAATATAAATATTTGTATTCAGTTCCTCAGAGTTTACTGCAGGTTACTAGACAGACTGCTCAAATATTTCAGGAATTCCTGTCCTACTAATAGCATACACTAGGTGGGGCACCGAGCATGTGAACGAGGCTTTTGCTTTGTAATGTACTGAGTCATCGGACGTTCACCTTTTTTATTAGGCTTTTTGTTTTCTGTGCTTTCATTGACTGACTGTGAAAGTCGCTCTCAAAGGCTTTGGAGGATCTTTTGTAAACGTTTGCTTTTTAATTTTAAAAAACATGTATTGTTTTTTGCACTTTCATTGATTTTTAGATGCACTCTACTGAACTGGACGCCTAGGATAATTTGGTGTCTGTCTGTCAGCTGTACTTTAGGGCGAAGTTCACACGCTCGGTAAAATCAGTTGATCCATGCATGATGGGATTTGTATTTTCACAATAGCTGTAGGACCAGATTTTGCTGACTCCTGCTATAGAGTGTCCGCTCTGAGTATGATGGGGCAGCTGACATCACATCCAAGATGGCGGCACCTAGCAGCAGTTTGGGGTTTTTGTTGTAAGTCTGCACAAGGGAGGCTTTTTCCGGGTCAATAACCTGTATAAAAAAACGAAGTTCCCATACATTAAAATTCTATTAGAAGTTGGTTAAAATGTATATGGTATCAGTGTCTTTTTAAAGCAGAAGTCCAGATAACAATTGTATTAACCCTTGCAGTGGGGTATATTCACCTTCACCTGATCCTGAGCCGGCTTAACCTTAAACCGGTCCCTTGAACCTCTCTTCCCCCTCCACTGCACCAGTGAAAGGTCCCTCACAATAGTCATCACATTCTATACACAGTGCAAAGGGAGTGAGGATGCAGATTGTCATACCATTGCTGCAGCAGAGGAGGAGACCGGAAGGAGGGAACACTGTCGCAGCCGGCTGACTCGGCCGATTGGGTGAGTAACTTTTGTTATTTTTCACCCTAGGCAATACATGCTTTGTCCTTTTTGAGTAAAAGCTCCCCTTCCAACTCGAACGTCAGTGCACACTGTACTTTTGGCTGAACCTACAGGCCCTTGTTTAAGAATTCACAAGGGTAATAGTCTGATAGCCCCTACTTTTTTCTTACAATTCTCAAAACAGGGGTGCGGAATTCCGGGCACCGGGCAGGTGCTGTGTATTTATTTTTTCTTCTCTGCATTAGCCCTGTGTTTGGAGGGCAGGCTATAAAGAGAGCCAGTCTCCTCCAAACGCTATCACACTGGGGCTCGTTGGCAATAAAGTTACTGTATTTTCACTCCATAAGACACCCTTTTTTTTCCACGGACAAGCAGAGCTAAATGTACAGTGGGAGCCGCTGCTCGTTTAATACAAGTGATCTAATCAGATCACTTGTATCAAATTAAGTGACGGCGGCGATCGTGTCCGGGCCCCCCCCCCCCCCCTCCGTGGTTTTCGGGGTCCCCCGCTCCTCTGGGGGACCCGTGACCACGGCCCGTAGAGCTTTGTCTGCTCTGTGTGATCACTGAGACTGTGACACTGTAATCACAGCGTCGCCTGTCTCGGGTGTCACAAACTGCAGCTATCGCAGAACCCTACCCTCCCTGCGTCCTATGGTCAGGTGCGCCTTATGGAGAGCAAAATACGGTAAGTGGAAAAAAGTTTTAAAAAATAAATAGCGATAAAGTAAAAAAAATATTAAAACCAGCCCCCGTCGCCCCCGCCGTCTTGCGTGTAAATGGGCATTTTGTGTGTATGTGTGTGCATGCTGCCACCATTCCACTGTGTGCTATATTGTGGTAGCCGTGCAGCAGCGCTCTAACACACACAACGTTCAATAGCGGGTACGTTTACTTTGGCAAGTAATTTGGGAATATAGAATTACCCACGCAAATCTGGTCAAATACAGTCCTTCCCATCCGCGGGTACGGGTGTACTATCTGTGCCCCTTACTGCTGTCCAGCACAGCCCTGCGCTATGAATTTTGAATTTCAGAATGAACAGATTTCTATAGATATGCGAGCATGGGGACAGTTTTCTCAGCTTGGCACATGTGCCCTTCTGCCCCTGTAAGCTGTAATTGATTTCTACCTCTCCCATCAAGTTACAGATTGACAGGAATCCATTGCAACCCATCAGACTACGGGTGCTGCACTAAGTTTAAAAGGACGTCTCGGCGTTGACGTTTCTATGAAATCCGGCACTGTGCAACTGCTCCTTCAGTGCAGGCTATATATTTTTTAACTCTTACTCGCAAGTTTAAAGGGCCAGGAGGAAGGACGCTGTTTTATGATTAAAATTCACTTTATTCTTTAACCACTTTAGGACCACAATATGTATATAAGCAGCACAGTCCTGAAGTGGTTATAACAAGAGCTGCAACAACTGTGATTTGGTACATATAGAGCCACCTGATCACTTGTATGCAGCTGGGGAGTGTGTGCCACCCACTTCCACTAGTGCTGCCAGCTATTCCAGGCTGCGCTGTCCCCTGTGTGGGCCTGGGACTAGCACGGACTAGACTAGTCTGCTCAATCGAAGGGACATTAGCATGCTTCCAGTGGCGGCCTCCCCTGCGATCACTGACACCGGAAGCGCTGTTTATTTCATCACTTCCGGTTTCAGTCTGTTGTTTCTCTGGTTGCTGTGGCCAGAGAAGAAGTTTATGAAGCACAATCTGTGCTTCATCAGCTTCTTTGGGCTCCATAGGTCTTGTAGACCGCTTATGCCCCCATAAAGAGAACCTATCCCTGTATCTGTGCCATCACCTAGGGGCTTGTTAGCTGCCTATCTGATGGCAATAAAGTTATGTGTACACAAAAAAAATTCAAGTAAAAATTGAATTAAAAAAAACGTACGCACATATACGCAAGCACAGGATTTGGATGTGCCTATGTGCGAAAATGATCGATCCACACCTTGCATATCGCTGCGCATGCTGGACTGAGAGCAATAATTCCAGGGTTCTCAATCGCCTAATCGACCTAAAGTGTCACCTATGGGCAATTTTGGGTACTGTAGGTTTTTTGCCATTTCACAGGCGCATACAATTTTGAGGCTTGATGTGTTTGGTGTCTATTTACCCAACACCTTCCTTTTTTTTCCCCTTCCCCCTTAATTTCTACTTTAAGGGATCAATTATGTGGTAAATATAAAATAGAGTGCACAGACTATCCTCCAGGGGGAGCTGCTGCACAGGAATTGGATGTGAAGTTGCTATACTGATGATTTTGGCTTCTGTTACATATTACTTAAATTCTCAAAGTAAAATGATAACAGTGTTGCATGTTACCAAATGGGACACTAGTTCTTTAAAGTGTATCTATACACTCTAATAGAAATTAATATGGAATTCAGGAGCCAGTCCGTCCAGCAGGATTGGAAACAACTAAAGGAAACCTCAGAAATGAGGTGCCTAGCTAGATGTGTTGCCCTACTCCTTTAGCATTTTTAAGGAACATTGACTACCTGGCTCCTAGGATTAGTCCAGCCCTGACTTATTGGCCCATTCATACCATTGCAATGCATTAAACACATGATACCGTTCATTTGAATGGCACCCCAACATCTCCCAGCAGCTGTACATTACAATACCTTGCAGTGAGGTAAAATAAGTAGTGCAAATGAAAGGACAACACACCTAGCACATACTTGGTGCATTGGGTGTTGGCCTGCAATAAGCACACAGTATCGTGTTTAATGCAACACTATGGTGTACTAAGTGTATCTTTAGTTTTAGAATAGGGAAAGCTTAGAACCCTTGCAAGGCTTTGCTGCTATATGAGGCTTCATTAAAGAGATTTCCACTTTCTATTCCGGCGACCAGCATGGTTCAGGTTGGTCTTCGTAGATTTTGGTAGATTTAAAGTTGATTGTACAGTCAGATTGTGGTGTGTGAGTGTCTGCATAAGGGAAACAAAGAACAATAAAACGCTGACAGAGGTTCTAGCATTCCCCTACATTAAAAGGCATTTTTACTATGCGTTAGGCCTAATGCACACACAACGCAAGAGCAAAATTGTATATTGCGTATATGCACGCACTGTATGCAATCCCAGAATGCATCATTCTTAATAGAAATTTTAATGTATTGTATGTGCGCACACACGCGTATATGCACGTGAAATACAGAGCCCGGACGCATAGCGGGTCCATTTTATTTGTGCATCTTTACACAGCGCAAATATACGGCTCCATGCGCAGCTATGTGTATGGAGCCATTTATCTGCATATGAGAAAATAAGCTGCGCGCATCTATACGCAGCGTATTGTACGGCAGTGTGAATGAGGCCTTACTGATAAAGATTTTCCCCTCACTTCCTGTCCTAAGGAAAACATTTTTTACCATACAGGAAGTGACGGAATCTTTCCTATGCCAGTACTACCTGACACGAGTTCTAATTGTTATCAGTGCTATCCAAACCTAAAAACAAACAAACAAAGGTTTTGGCTATGAATACATTTTAAATGGCTTTTAATGTGGTTTTCCAGCTTTTTGGAAGTCCTCTTTGATTGGGTTTCTGAGGGTGTCCTTTTTATGAAGTCACCCGATCTTGTAAACATACCATAGTTATGTGTGTAGCTTTCAAGTTCCCTTTTTAATAAGCTTATTAGTCCACTGTCTAGCTCTGGGCAATTAAGGGAAGTCATTGTTAAACACGAGTCCCTTCTATACTAAGCTATGAGTTCTATTCGGGAAATCTATGCTTGTAAGTTCTTGTGCTGTGACTTTACCACCTTTTTAATGGTTTTGGGCGCCTGGTAATGATCAAGCAGCCCCAGCTGTGCTACCCAATATTATGAGACAGCAAAGAGCTGTTTTTCATGCTTTGCATCTATATAGACATCTGCCAACTGAAGAAACATTACCTTTTAAAGTGATATCAAAGTCTAAAGGATTTTAAGCAATTTCAAAAGCGGATGAAATAACTTGCAATGGATACTGCATATTTATATTTAAAAGTTTTAGCTTGCTGGAGCCTTAAGCACTGGCCTGTTTTTTAGGATGGCTCCTTTTCCTTTCAGGGTCCTATGGAGTCACCCTTGTGTGTGCTAGTAAGCGGTGTTTCTAGAAACGCTAAGGAAAAGCAAGAAACCAACAGTCCCCCTCTCCCCCATATCTCCTCCCTTTGCCAGGCTAATAGATGGACAGCAGTTGGAGACTGCTCTGTCCCTTATGATCTTGTACTGGACAGGATGTTCAGGGAAGTGGAGGTGAGAGTTGGAGCTGTTCAGGAACATGCTGAATGTGTTTGGGGGCAAAAAAAATATATGCCTGGGGATGTTTATTTATTGGATCTTGATTTCATTATGATTGTTTTGAGGGTTTAATAATAATACTTTACTTTTAGGGCTGTTGCAGACCTGGGCGATGTGGGACGCGCGTCCAGGACCGTGCGATCGTGCACAATTGCACACAGCGATTGCTGTGCGGCCACATTGATTTCAGTGAGGTTACATCTGCACGGCAATCGCTGAAAAAAATGTACTTATAAATGTACTTATATTTTATTATTATTGATGAGGAGGATGGATGATCTTTTTTGCAACAGCGGCTGTTTTAGCCTTGACCGTGTTCAATTGCGTGGGCGGAATCCTGCGTGATCCGCCAGGGTGCGACTGGGGTGTCATTTGAAAATAATGGCACCGCCAGCACGATTGGCGGTGGTGGGCGACTCCGTGAGCGGATGGCAATCCGCGCGGTATCGTGCACGATTGCCGTGCATTCGTGGATCGCACAAGTGTGAACCTGGCCTTAAACCTGAACCAGGGGCTCACCACACATGTTAGTCTGACTGTACAATCTCTGTACAGTCAACTTTGGGGGAGGCGTATTAAGAGGTTTCTCAAAGCCATCAATCAAATTCCAGTCTTGGTGATGCAGGAAGATGAACAGTACCGGTGGCCCTCTGAGGGCAACTCAGGATTTAGGCTACAGTGGATCACTCCCATTAATGCTACATGAGGGCTTATTTGTGCTGTGCATTTTAATGCAGCAAAACACACACATTTCAAGTACATATCCCATTCTGTCCCATGTGTTCGGTTCACATAGTAAAGTATATCACAGCACACCAAGGTAAAATGTTCAACGAGTGGTCGTTTTATTGATGTACACACATCTTGTCATAAAGCAACCGGCCACTCAGGGTCCCTGCATCAGGCATGACGATTTACAGTTTTTATTTGAAGTATCGCCATGATCCACCATCACTACAGCACCCACTTTAGAGGGAAATACCAGTAAGGAGTGCAGTGGGAACCTTTTTTGGAGCATGGGTTCGGTTCACATCACAAAACTCTATGGGCTCATTCCCACCTATGTGTGTGCTTTGCCATGCACCGTGCATGTACACAGAACAGTGTGAATCTAGACTGAAATCATTGTAGCACAGCTGCATGGTATTAGTCGCTTATAGTGGCTTCACGTATGGGCTAGAATTACTACATACTACTTGACTTTTGAGGTGTGTGTGCAGGAACATGAAATTCCTAGTTAAGTGGCAAAACACTGCTATCAGTCGAACGAAATTACAACAAACAATTGGCATTGCAAGAACTACAAAAAATAGCGTTTTCTGCTAATTTTATCCCATTCCGGTCAATTTTATAAGGACAATGTCGCCTCAGACTACAGGTAATCTCTCTCTCCTTGTGCTGGGTCTTTGTCCCCGCAGTTCAGCTAGAGAGGCCGTTCAAACCATAGCATTCAGTGCACGCTATCGTACAGCACCTTTTCGCATGCGTTACTGCACGCTATGTGCATTGCCATTAATTAGAATGGTACTCCAGTGCACCTCTTGGTGGCCATGTGCTGCAGCGCAATGCACGGAGCCCCATTACCTTGTGTTGTGGTGAAAAAGGTTGTGCGTGCAACTTTTTTTTTTTTTCTTTCACTGCAGCAAACTATATTGCACAACCACCCCCTGTGCTGTAACATATGGTTGCTAAAACGTGCATTGGGGCACCTTTCAAATGGAAGGTAATGCAATGTAGCTAGCACAAGGTACCATGTGCTGTGCAATAGGGTTTGGTAACCGCACAGCGCTATGGTGTGAGCAAGCCCTAAAAGGCAGATGCAGTCATTAATACATTTTGGTCTTTACTTATTTAAAACCAATTAAAAATCGAATTTGATCTCTGTGACGATACTAAACCACCCTAAGCGGTTATTTGGTTGCTATGGGTCACCGCATATAACACCTTTGTTCTTTGTGCCGTGTTATTAAATAAGGTTTTGTGGCTTTCTTCATACGGGTATTCCCACCAGTGTGATTGCTGATTTAGATCTTCCCTGTGATGACTCAACTGCATCTGTATAAACATCTGCAATCTCTCAGTGAGGTCTCTTCCTAACAAACCACATCCTGGTGTGAGCAGACACAATAAAAAAATCCCCTGCGCTGCTGCCCAGCTCCGGCCCCACCATCTCCTACACTGACACACAACGTGTATTCCCTCTGTGCTGTGCAGGCTCGGCAGCTTGATGTTGCATCCTTTTGCATCACCCTAGGGCAAACGTTTGCCCTCCAGTTGAGGTGAAACTACAAATCCCAAAATGCATCTGCCTCTGGGAGTTATGTCTGTGGCTGCTAGTCTTGTAATGCCTCATGGGACTTGTAGTTCCACAACAGCTGGAGGGCTCAAGATTGGATACCCCTGCTCCAGGACATAGACTTTCGTCTCCTCAGTGCATAGGGGTCTAAGGGCCCATTCACACCAATTGCTGTGCGTTCCAGAGCGGTAGCTGCTGGAGCTCACAGCAATCGCTCACTAAACTTCCCCCTTCGTCCTGGGGCAGGAGGGGGCATGGTGATGCATTGACGTCAATGGCACAGCAGCCACCCCTCCCCTGCAGTGTGATCGGACGTGTTGCAAAACATTGCGTTCAGTGGACCAGAACGCAGGCAATGTTTCGCCAAGCGTCCAAATGTGACTTGTGGAATGCTGGCACAGCTGAATATTGCAAAGTGGGATATAACTAAAGCTGGCCATACAATAATGTCCAGCGTGGCTGGATGAATTCCTCACTGTAGCCATTTTGTATTCTGACAGCTGGTGCCTGCTGCTGTCAGAATACATAAACGGTGATAGCAGCCGAGTGGCCACAGCCGCTGGTCAGCTGAAAAAGTTCGACCTGGTTCCTTTGACAAAAGCAGATTGAGTAATTGACTTCTGTCATGCCGGCAGGGCTACACGCAGCTAAAATTCTGGCGATTCCCCT
>NW_017306968.1:220919-250047 GCF_000935625.1 Nanorana parkeri
CAAGAGTGATTGGCTAGATGAGGCTTTCTCAAACCTTTTTACCTCCAGAGGAACCCCGAAATAAGTGTTCCAGGTCTCGGAGAACGCATGCAGTAACTGATTAAACCCACATCTCATGGTACATTAGCAGGATCAGGAAGTTGTAGCAAGTTTCAAAGAATATGGCCTACCCTGAAGTATGACACCCTATCACCCCAGATCATGTTTTATTTTTTTACCACCCTCCCTGCTCTATACAAAAATAATTTTGGTTCTAAATTGTAAAATTTGAGGTGTCCTCCTAAATTAGTCACCAGCACATAAGTGACCCCCTTACATTGGTGGTTAGTGGAAACTGGCTCTTTTATTGGGGGTCAGTGCAAGTGGGTAATTCTTGGGGGTCAGTGCAAGTGGGTAATTCACCTTTGCTCACTCCTCAAGAAGCCCCTAGAGAATGAGGGGGAACCGGGGAAGAGCCCTAGGATTCCCTTGCTGAGAGGCCGGGTTAGATCCTATTGATTTCCCAGCAAACTTGCATTTTTATTGGCTCTGTGGTAAGGTGAGTGATAGCGGGGGGCTGTAGTGGCTCTGTGGTAAGGCAACTGTCCTATCGGCTTGCTTACACAAAGGTTTGAAAACTAGCCTTTGGGGACGCCTCCAAACATTTACAGTAGAGTAGGAGTGGGCAACTCTGTCCCTCCAGCTGATGTGGAACTACAAGTCCCATGAGGCATTGCCAGACTGACAGTTGCAGGCATGACTCCCAGAGGCTTGAGGCGATTTGTAGTTAAAGCAAAGCTGGAGGGCTGGAGTTGCCCACCCCTGATTTTACAGCATATCTAATCTGAAGAACATAAATGTGGCAGCTGCATTCTTTTATATTTTCCCCCCTTTATTTTCATCTGGTGATCCAATACACTTGTTCAAGGCTGATGACACATGTTCACTTTACTGTGTCTATGGGGAGGAGTGTTGTCACTCTAGGTTGCTTTCTTGATTAGGACTACAAACACCCCCCCCCCCTCTTTATCGCCATTACATAGGGGGGACATGTTATGTAGTTCACAGAAGACACCTGGGAAGGACAATAACATTGTTTGAGGTTTCAGTTCAGTGTGCAGGAATTGACAGGGACACTGGATTTCTGGCAGCATCAACATGTATTTTTTTTTTCTGTATATGCAGAAAAGCTAGCTGTATATACTGAAAGCTAGCTGAAAAAGAAAACGAATGCAGCCACCAAAACATAGACTGGTAAGCTGCTGAATATTAAAGAAGAACTCCGGGGAAATATCTTAACCCATCAAGTCCAAGAACAAAAACTTCAAGCAGATTTCTGGAGAAAAATGTTATTAACCCTTGCAGCGGGGCTACCTCGGCACCGCAAGATCTAACTGCTCATTTTTGTATAGGGACTAGAATAAGAAAGGTCATACTCACAAGAACCTTGATGCTGGCTGGCTGTGACTGCGCTCCCTTCAGCCTCTCTCCTCTGTCCCTTGGCGTCCTACACACAGTGTATTGGACGTGATGATTTAAGGATCCTTGGACCGCTGCATTGGAGAGACGCTGGAAGGAGCGACCGTGCTCTTAGATTGCTCTTTCCAGCGTCTCTCCACTGCAGCGGAATTCTGCTTTTAACTTTTTGTTCATGGACTTATTGGGATGATTTATTTATTTCCCCCCTCATTTTATGAGTGGCATTTATTAGAGATGCACCGATGCCGGTTTTGTGGTATGGAATTTTTGATGTACTGAAACGCCACTAACCTTGCAATAATCGTACGATCGACCAACGTTTTCAAACCTGCTTGAAAGTCAAGTCGTACGATTGTACAGTATTTGCGGTTGTACACTGCCCATACACAATGCGATTATCGGACGAAATCGCATACGATAATCATAAGGTGTATGGGCACCTTAACAGAGACAAAAAAAAGTGCCAGGTCTCTACTTTTCCTCCCTCTATAGAAAAATGTGGTCATCCTTTTAATTTTGGATAGAGTACAGTTATCCTAACTGCACAGCTGCTCAATGAAAAGAAGTCAGCCTGGCCTGGTCTGTACATCCTGTGACTGAAAAAAAGTTACCGCCTGTGGTGGGTGTTTAAATTATTACCCGTTTTCTCTACAATGCTTTGATTAGCACCGGAGGGATAACACCGGGAGCATCGAACTTCCAACGCTGCAAGGATGAAAGATGTGGATGCGGCAGTGAATGGGTCTAGTAGTAGTCCTGGCCCCGCCTCTGTCCTCACATATTCGCACAAAGCCTTGTATTCTATTCACAGAATGGATGAGGGGAGAGAAGGGGGCAGGTATGCAACAGGTTCTCCCCTGCAAGGAGTTTTCTGAATGGAGGAAAGGTGGGTATGCAACAGGATCTATCCTACAAGGTGTTTTGTGAATGGACAAGGAGAGGGGATAATGCAACAGAATCTCCTTAGCAATGCATTGTGTATGGACTAAGAGGAGGGGTGGTTTCCCCTGCAATGCATTTTGTGAATGGATGAGGGGAGGGGAGGTTTTGTGAATAGGAGGGGTGGGTATGCAGCAGGATCTTCCCTCCTTCATTCACAGAATGCCTTGCATTCAGTGACAAGAATACAAGGCTTTGGGTGAATGGACAAGGGGAGAGGGTATACTACTGGGGCTCATTACTGCATCCACATTTTTCAGCCCTGCACTGCTGGAGGTTTAGTGCTATTTGGTATCCCTGGATGCAAAGCATTTTAAAGTTAAGCAGCCATGGGGAATATGAAAAAAATCAGCGATTTGTAGTTCAGCTTGTAACGCTTCAAGACGGCGGAGTTTGCCGGCGCGGACAGCAGCTCAAGCATCAAGTATTTTCTTTTGTAGACTTCTTTAGGTTTGCTTTGTAAGTAATCATGGAGTTCCACATAAATACACAAGTGTCACCTAATAACATTACTTTTCTGCTTTCAGTGCTGGAGGATATGTTTTGTCGTCGTCTCCCAAACAGAGCAACGTTTTCTTTATTGAACACAACACTTCCAAGCCAGAATATTAAGTTATTGGCTCATTATCACTGTTGTAAATTGAACAATCCGATCCTTGCAGACACTTTTTATTATAGCTGCGGCACCATAAAATGTTGTGCTGTCACTTTTTTTTTATCTTTTTCATTTTGGATCCTTGTCCAAAAAACGGATTGGCAACTTTGCTTCCCAGAACCAATATTCAGCACTTTCTTTTCTAACCGACTGCATGCTTTTTGTTTTATTGTCAGTGTAGTTGAAGTAATCCCTGCCATGGGTCTACCTGTGTCTGGGCTGGGGCCGCTCTGCTTTGTGTCCCCGCCTGCTCTGACAACAGTCTCTTGTGCACAGGCTCCTCTTACAAACACTGAGCATTGTGGAAGCCAATCTTGTTCTGAATGTCCCTGACATGAGAGGCTCCAGAGATTCACTGAGCATGCTCAGCCCCACTTCGCCTGCAGGAGAGAGGAAGCTGACTTACATTGGAGTCATACCAAGCATAGGCTGCATGTCAGAGCAGTGAACTTGCAGCGGGGCTGTGAGAACTGACTGGCTTTGTCCTTAGCACTTCTTTTTTTTCTCTCTCTTGGGTTTTTTTTTTCCTCCAATTTTTTGAAAATCTGCAAAAAAAGTGAACAGTCTGGCGTAGCTGAAGACCCCAGAGTTGCCAAAGCACAACCGTCATCGCTCGCTCTAAACGGATTCCCTGCTTATTTTTTTCCCTCTCCCCTTCATGTACTTTTCTCTGCTTTTGTTGTTGGAGGCTGGGCCTTTCCGTCTTGTGAAATCTTAGGGAGAGCCGGGAGCTGATCCCAAGCAGTCTGCCTCCTTCCTCTGTCCCTTTTTTCTCTGTTTTTGTTTTTTCATTTTTTTTTTGCTGGGGAAAGCGAGAAAGCTGGTCTTTCCTGCTAACCCGATAAATGCTTTTTATGAAGATGGATCTGTTGAACTACCAGTACCTGGACAAGATGAACAACAATATTGGCATTCTGTGCTACGAAGGTAAATGCTGAGCCCGGCTCGGACAGCTTTATGTAGTTAAACGTTTGAATTGGTTTCAGTAGGGAGACAGGAAACAAAGATTTCAGGTGTTTCCTTTAATAAAAAATATAGTTTTAGGTTTACATAGTATAGATGTCATATTGTAATCTTATTACAGTAAATGTATTTTTGCGGAGATTTTCAATTTCCTTTTTTTTTTTAAACCTGTCGTATATATAAAAACATTGGGTTTCCCAAGTGAACTATCCATTTAAAACCCCAAACTTTTTTTTTTTTTTAGTTAGTTGCACCTTTTTTAAAAATGTATTTTAAATATACATTTTATCTTTGACTGTTTTTGTTTTTTATATTCAATATTTAGCCTCTATTTTAAGAAAAAAAGGAATTGAAAATATATGTTATGTGACCGTGTTCAGCGGGATGTGTGTGTGTGTGTATATATATAATATGATATAATGTGTGTGTGGTGTGTTTTGTTGGCTTACAAGAAAATACACTTTTTATAAACCAGTATTTGGATTTGTTTTAATTCTCGTGATTTGTCCCAGGCATGGACTTGGTACGGCGTGTGTGTGTAAATCTGAAATGCATGTAGCATGTATATATTACCGGATTGAGGCAAAAAAAGGGTTTGTCTCGCAGCTCTGTGAGAGGTCATAGATCACAATACTGAACACAATCTCCCCTTTGTCTGGGCTCTAACTTCCTGTCCTGATCAGCCATTGAAGGATGTGTCCCACACACTAGTCCCTTGTGGACTGTACTATACAATGCCGTGCTGCCATTTTTTTTTTTTCAACTTTGGAAATTTGCTGATGTCTCTAGTTTTTCACCTACTCTGTAACGTTGTATTTTCTTTGTGTGTGGGTGTTTTCTCTGCGCCTCACAATTGTTCTTGTTAATCCAGGTTATTTAATTCCTTGGGAATTTTAATACAATGTGAACTTTAGACATTTTTATCATTAGCACTCTGAATTAATGATTTACATTTTAAGCAGCTGATTATTTTTTAGGTTTTTTTTTTTCCAGTTAAGTGAATAATAATAATAATCATTATTATTTTTTTTAGTTTTGGTTTTTTAAATAGCAAGTGTAGCTTTTTTGGAATGTGATGTATAGTTTGTTCCATGTATTGTGAGCTTAGCCCATGTATGTATGGTAAAGTCTGGGACAAATGCTTGTATATTTTATAATCCCAAGTAGCCATGTATACCCTGGGATCTGTTGCTGGTGACTCCAATGTACTTTTTTGTTTTACCGCGAGCGATTGCTTCTTATTTTTATCTCCCTTGAATAGTAGAAAACCATCCAGCAAGCTGAAAAATATCTGTGGTTTAGACAAAATTCATTCTTTTCTACACTGGTCAGCGGATTGACATGGCTACGGTCTTCAAATAGTTCTGTTTGTAAAAAAAATAGGTTTATTTGCATTAACAGTCTCTGCGTTTTTGTTTGCTTCTGTAGGACAAAACGCAAATATATATATTTTTTTTAAAAAACAAACCTGGATGGATCGTTCGATCAACCACTAAGCTAGATGGACCAAAATGCTGTAAGCTACACAAGTAGCTTGTAAAAACAATGACTGCGCATGATCTCTTCACCAGTTAAGTGCGATTATTCACTCCTCCATGTTACTTGTGTAGTTTACACTATAAGGAACCATTTGTTCCATCTGTTTAGCAGTTGAGTGTTACTCTTGCTGGTTGATAGGGATCTTAGCAGCCTGACTGAGCTACTAAAAATGACCTGTGTAGTCTAAATAGACTCTATAGTATTTTCTTCAAACTCCATAGGAGTAGCTTCAGTGGAGTCGTTTTTAAAAAGGCTCTTTTACTGGGATTTGTGCGTCCATTCACATCTAGAGTGGACATTGTGCTGGGTTTGCAAACAGTTAAGTTTTTGCTGTACGTGCAGTTTTGGAGCAGGGGAATGGCCTGGTACGGAGGGGAATCAAGAAAGGCACCGGCAAGTTTTGGCAGTCGGCTCTTCATGCTGTGACCATATGCAAACACGGCTCAGATTTCTATACACATGCTCTGCCAGTCTTTCCCTGCTCACTACTTTTTCTCACAGTGAACAAAAGATCAGAAGTGTAGGAAGACGGAAGACTGACCATGGGACAGTGCCAGATGCTGGACAAGATTAAGTCTTATGAGCTTATCAATATCTGAAGACCTCCTTACATATGAGATGCTAGAAGTCATGTTGTAGACCAGAGGTGGACAAGTTTATAAGGAATTCAGGAGCCAGTCTGTCCAAACCAGGAGCCAGCAGTATTTATTTAGGAGCCAGGTTCATTGACAGCAACTAGAGAACCTCAAAAGTTAGGTGCCAGCTGTCATTTTTAAGGCACACTGGCTACCTGACTCCTGTAGGCACATAGCAGACGCTTCTTCCACATTGTTTGGGCTATATAACAGTTGGATGCCAATGTCAATTTAAAAGAGAACTATGGGGTAAGTGTTTTCCCCATAGTTCTCTTTAGGGTCACGGGAGGGCATATACTAACCTCCGCCCGAGACCCAAAGCTAAGTATATAGCGGGCTATTACCCACGATATACCGAGAGCGCAGCAGGCGGGACGGATCCCGACAATACTGTCTGAATCCGCCCAGCTGCGTGAGTGACAGCGGGCTCTGCCTATCTAGAGGCTGAGTTAGCTGTGCCGGCCCCCTCTCCTGTCTGTTCCTCCACTCAACGCTAGAGGGGAGGGGCGAATCCCTGCAGGGATTGATGACTGACAGTCACCGCTCACTGCAGGGAGACTATCGGCAAGGTAGCGGATCGGCGGCATGTTTCTGCTCCGTTCCCGATCTATAGAGCCGACGTGTGACAGCTTCTTTGTCACAGGTCGGCAACTACGACAATGAGTGGAAATCGCTCACCTCATAGTTCTCCTTTTTAAGGCCAGTGTTACACATGCAGTTTTGAGTAGTGCAGTTGTGACATCAGAATCTCCTGTGATTGATAGTTTTGCATGTCAACATGACGCAAGCAAAACGATCTGCACAGATTAGTCTGGATTTTCCACAATCTTGCACTGCTGCAGTTCAGTCTTGTTGTGGAAAGTATTATGAGAAGAAGTCCACTGAGAGGCAATGGTGGTATATGATGTTGAAGTTCATAGGTTGTTACCGAGGCAGTTGAAGGGCACGTTCACACCAAAATTTGAAGGTAAATTTATCTCAACAGAGGGCCTGTTGACTTGAGATTGTATCTTATGATCACCTTCCAATCTGTTGCCTTTCGATTGTTTTTTTTTTTTTTATTTTTTTTTTAAAGGAAGCTACCGCAAGTGCACTGAAAAATGAATGGGTGTGAATAGGGCTAGTTCATACTGCTGCGTTGCATTGTGCTGAGAAAAAGTAGTGCATGTTTTGGTTTGGGTTTCTTTTCCCCCAAACAGAGCGGTGTGAACTGGTCCCATTCACATCCATTAATTTTTTTGGGTTACCGTCCATTGGCATCCATTGAAAACCTGATCACAATGGATCTGGTGTGAATGGGGCCCAAAGCTGGCCATACACTGATCAAATTTAGTCCAAGTTCTGCTGGAGCTGGGCTAAAGAATGTCGTCTGAATGGTTGGCTGCGCTCACTTTTTGGGTATTCTGACAGCTATGGGTTTTTCCTCATTCAGCCTGTGGAGAAGTATGTATTGCTATGCAGGGCTACATTAAGTGAACCTTTTGCTTTGCCCTGCATAGGTAAAACACAGTTTAACTTTAAAGTGCCACTGGTGCTGTCTCTGGGTGCATGGGTTCTGCTAACCCAACATTGCAGATGATCCCTTCCCAGCTGGTACCCAACAGTCCCTTTGCGATGACACCACCCTTCCAATAGGAAGTGTCCACGTCGGGTAGTGACTTGGACATCTGAAGAAGGACCCCGCCAGAAGTAAACGGAAGAGAAGGCTCAGGACTGCAGTAGATACGTAAAGTGTTTTTTTGTAGTCCCCGGAGATGAGCTTTTAGTCCCGCTATTACATCTGTAATAATCTGTAACCTGTATGCCGCTTTATCATGCGACCTAACGGTGTGTACCATCCCCCAGAGCAGCAGCAAATCATGTCAGATGGTTGCATTGCATCATAGAAGGATTCATTGAAAGAGAAAATAAAGGTACCTCTTGTGGCAATAGAACATTCCAAATCCCCAGGCAGGGTTTGACATTTCAGAAATGCTTTCTATTTGGGATCCTGTGGTTTTTAGTTTAATAATAATTCTCTTTATTAAGACTTTTTACATATTCTATGGGCGATGTATGAATACATTGTTATATTGTGGCCTTGTTGGCGTATGTGGAAACACAATAAAGTGCTTAAGTAGTACTTGTGATCATTTATGAATTAAAAAAATATCTCCTTTTTATGAGGTTTCCTTGGAAACAACAAAAACACAATGCACTGTGCGTTTTTGAATGGCTGTCAAGCCGACCAGCCTGTTGGGAAATTTGTGAAATGTTTCCCTGTGTGTAGTCCTTTTATGAAGGGATAGCTCCATGTTATGGATTACACAGTGCATGCCGTAGGAGTTTGTGTGCATGTTTTTAAAGGTTTATTTTAGGATTCCTCCCTAAAATCCAGAATGTATTCTGTATGGTTGGCCTAAAGTGTAACCTTGATCGCACTATGGACATACGTTTACATATTCCTAACAAGCAATACATGGGCTTTAGAAGAAGCCCTCACTGACCTTTTGGAGCTGCAGTCACTGTGGGGAAATTAATCCTTAAAGTGCACAGTAGAAGCGCTGAAGTTTTTATCTAAACCAGTTTAGCTCCCCCTTTCAGCCTTTTAATCTCTAATGTAAATCCAGAGCAGGTGTTTTGGGAGGGGAGCAGGACTTCAGTGCTTCTGTGAACTTGGAGGATGAATTGTTTCACAGTACTTGCAGCTAGTGAGGGCTGGTTTAAAGCTCCATTTGCTGCTTGATAAAAAGATGTAAATGGGTGAATGTCCATAGCCTGGCCACAGGTTCGCAATAAAGCGTTCAGTGGTTCATTGTGTTTCTATAGTTCAAACATGCAGGTGCGTTGCATTGGCATTCATTTGTATGGCACCTCAAACACGCCTCCTGGCTGCAATGCCACCTAACATGCTGCAATATGCAGTACCTTTAATACCATGCATTGCGATGCGGTTGAAAAAAGTAATGCATGCAACGCACCTGCCGCACTGTAACAGTAGGTGCGTTGCATGCCCATCTGTCCTCGCAACCAATGGCTGCAAAGGAGGAGGACCCCTGACCTCATTGGTTGCTAGGATGCCATTGCTTCTATCAACCAACGACTGAAGAGGAATGAGTGTTTGGACAGATTGCTGACCTGCGCTGGGCTATTGCTTGCAGTGGATGCATCAGCCTTGGAGGCAGCCAGCCAGCCATAACCAGGTGCAGGTTAGCAATTGGTCCATCTCCGGACCACATGCCCTACAGGGAAAGAAAGGCCAAATACGGCCCACAAGCTGTAAAATTTGCTTTGTAGCAAATTTTAAACCGCGTGTTGCGTTTGGCGAGCAGAACTGCTTGCAGATGCGACTATTGCAATCAATGGAACTGTGCCGCAATTGCATATCCACACAATTGAAAATCCTCATAGGGATATAAAAGTGGAAGAAAGACGGTTTTCGGGAGACGGCCATACAGCCTTCTGAGCGCCGTGTGGTCACTGCTCTACCGCCCTCGGAAAAGCGATCCACCGTTGATTGAGGGGCGATGGAGCTTGCTGCCTATCTGAACGAGGCCTAAGAGGGGAATTCCCCTCCCGTCCACTAACATCCTGTTGCATCTCTGGGACAGGATGTGAAGGGAAATGTCACCAATTGTACACAGAAGGAAAAAAAAAAACCTGGCAGAGTTTTAACCCTTTCCTCCTCTATCCAAAGAAAAAAACCTCTGGCTGTAAATACACTGAACAATAAATAGAGAGCTGTAGTAAAATTAAATCTGTTCCAAGGTGTCGGGGGTCGCTCTTGTCTAGTTGAGCGCTTACATGAAAGAGTTACTGTAGTCTGTGACTTTCCAAACCTTTCTCCAGTGGAAAAAAAAAAGTTGGCTATAACCGAAAGCAGTTTAGAAATGTGAAACATGTCACAATAAGAGTGCAGAGAGAGCTTCCCGCCTTTCTGGAATGTTCTGCGTTCTCTGTGCCGTTTCTTCACATTCCACAAATGTAAACAATACAGCTGGGAGAAATTTCTGCAAACCTTGTGCATTCCTTGTGCTGCTTGCTAACAGGAAGCAGACCTCCTTGTGTGTCCCTCTTTCACAGGGGGGGGGCAGGGAGGTAACTGGTGTTAAGACACTTTAGGAAGAACGCACAGCGCTCCCGTGTTTTGGAAAGTTTGCGATTAAAAGGATTTCCGCTCTGCGGCCTTCTGTCAGCATCTGGTGGGCTTTGTTGCAGCCTGCTCAAGTAAGGGCTAGTTCACACCAGAACTGCGCGCTTCTGCGCAGCTGCAATGCGATGAGTTTTACCGCAATTGTACCACAATTTTACTGCGATTGATGCGTTTTTTTTCTTTTTTTTTTGGCTAAAAATGGAATGTGTTTTTGTTCCATTTTGAAGCATTCTATTGCTGTCGTGTATAAAACGTATGCCCGGTGTACAGACGGGTGGATGCCCTATGCATGCCAGTAACGAAAACCCTTAGTTGTATATTGAATAAAGCAGGGGTGGCCAATCTTGGCGCTCTAGCTGTTCTGAAACTACAAATCCCATGAGGCATTGCATGAATCTGACAGACACAGGCATGTCTCCCAGAGGCATCATAGGATTTGTAGTTTCCACACAGGTGGAGTGCTGCGGTTGCCTACCCCTTGGAATTAGGGATGTCCCGATACCGATGCTAGCTTCGGTATCGGGCCCGATACAGGGCATTTTCACAAGTTGACCAAACATTTCTATGAAATGCATTCTTATCACATACACTTGTGTACACGTTCTCATAGCATTCTAAACCAGTAAAACAAAAATAGTTCTATGAAACAGTGGTGATCCAAGCAGTTGTCAAGGGTTGTGGAAATTCATCCCTAAAGGTACTTGGATATACAATATTTGCCAAAAATGACTAGTGTATGACCAGCTTTAGGCAGGTGTGTTTATCATTCGTCAACTTGCGTTTCGTTTGTGTCGGTATGCAGTGTATCAATAAGTTTGGAGTGGTTAGAGTGAACAGCCATTAACCAAGTCTTTAATATCCGTTTCCAACGCAGCAAAACGCAGGTTGCCTGCATTTTGATGTGTTGCCATTGGCTTCTGTTGGTGTCCCTATGCAGAAAAAACACTCCTCACATTGTTAAAAATGCACTGCACTGTGGAGATTAGATTGGAACAGACAATTGAATTCATAAAGCAGGTCTACAACACTCTTTAGAATTTCATTATGCATCCACACAACAAATGGCGGTGCTTGCCCTAGAATTATGCTTGCCTTTTGGAAACTGGTACATGAATTTGTAAGCACTGCCATTTGCAGGGTAGAAGCGCACTTAGGCCAGAGGGCAGCTAAGTGACTCTGAACCTAATAAAAATCACTGGCTCAGCATAACTGAGCTCTCCGCCCAGCCACTGTGCGTGTCACACAGATGCATCTGTGGATGGAGCCTGATGGGGAACTCCGAGACTAGTTCCCCATAAGGTCTGCCCGCCTTGTGAATGACCGCAGGCATTGCTGTCATTCAGTAGCAGGGTGGACATGATGGGGGACTAGTCTGTTTAGCTTCCCTATTGGGCCTCTTATCACTGTCTGTGTTACTGATGATTAAAGACAGTCAGCAGCGTCCTTAACCAGTGCCGGTGTCTGGAATTCTTTTTGAATCTGCAGCCATAGCAACTGGTTCTTTAAAGTGACAGTAATAACTACCTGAATTTGTCACACGTAGGAACTGCAAGCAAAAATGTCCCAAAGAATTGGGCACTGGTTGTTTTAAAGGGATCATACCACCAGAAAAGTGTAGTATTCACCTTATGGAATTCCCCCCACTCTTTTGTACAGTGAACCACAACACATGCATATTTTTTAGCATGTTGGCACGCACGCGTTAAAACGCCATTGTGTAAACGGACTCTTAATGAGCGTAGTCTGGGCACAGGTGCACTTTGTCTGTTTTGCCTATGGGACAGGAAATGAAGGAAGTTCTCCCCAACTGTGACCCATTTTAACACTTTTTTTTTTTCCTACGCTTTACAGAACTTAAAGAAAAAAGTTTTGGCTTTAGATACACTTAAAGCTTCTGTTACTGTAGATCCTTCTAGTATAAGGCACACAGTGGTAAAATCTGCAGGTTTTATTGCCGGGCATGATAATATTTTGGACTCCTTATGGCACTGTCTTCTCTGCTTGCTGTGTAGGGGATGTTATAGAATGAGTGAGAGAAGGAAACATTAATCTGAGCCTTGGCTCTCTCTGAAGGGTGGGGGGTATCCAGGAGGAGGCAGCTCCCAGGTCACATGACATGGCGTTTTGATGTGGGGGTGGATTCTGAAGAACAACATCTGTAACTTGTTTTTCAGGGAAGTTCAGTCTGTGGGATTTTTTTTCTTTTCTTTCTCTGTTCCTCGGTGTACAGTTAATGGCAGCAGAGGGTTACAGGAAGGCAGATCCTGAGTCAATTTAACATGACGTTTTGTAATACAAAACCGGTTGATATGGACCGCTGAGCTCTCACAGTTTTTCTTCTCACTAATTATAGTTTGTGATTGCAGGGAAGTCTGGAGTCCCAGCGGACACTATTGTGAGTTAATGTTTATCGTCTGACAAACGACTTGCTCCAGTTGTGCCGTTTCTGTTGCTGGTTTTAATTGATTTATTTATATATTTTTTGTTACTGGGAATTCATTTATTTTAGCCGTTAATGATTAGTGAGCTCCGAAGGACCGGCATACATTAGTTCAGGCCACTGGATAGAACGGCACAAGTAGCCTGGTGTGGTATTCATTTCAGCCAGGCACATTCTACCTTGCACTGGTGTGACTTTAGTAAAGTGAATCCTGATTGGCTGCTGTGGGCTACTGCACTATGATCCTTCTGTGTTTTATGTACAAATCTAAAAACCGCTATAGGCCTCATACACAAGGTCACAGAGGTACGTGTACCGTAATGAAAAGCCGGAGCCACAGGTGTGGCGTACGCCCGCTTGTACAAATCACCAGATGAGGCTGCACGCCGGTTAAATGCTGTTCCGATTGTATACAGGTGTACGCCCCTGGACGCAGACTGTGTCCGTCCAGGGGCATATGTCAAACCTGTACAGATGTACATACTTGGAGCAGTGTTTACCGGCGAGATCCCGTGTTTTATTAGGGTATAAGGCTTGAGCTGGTTGGAATACACAGATTTAACACGGAGCTCCAGGAATTACAGGAAGACTACCCCTGCACTGCGCCCTCCCAACAATTGACTCTCCCATCTATGCTAAACAGTGTGAATAGAATAAGATCCAATGCTGGCTATTGAATTCGGACAGCCGCAGCTGCCTGAATACTCAGTGACTGCATCTGATCGGATGCAGCATCAATAGCCGTACATGGGGAAGCCAGGAGTATCGGGGAGAGCACCTGAGCCTGCCAAAGAGAGAAATAAGCTATTACATGTTATTCCTCTACCCCTAGACTTAACATTTAACCCTTGCAGTGCAGCGGGGCCACATTTTTTGTTTAGTTCTGCTTTGATTCACATATACTGATAATAAACCCAAAGTTTAGGTGTGATGGGATGCTTGTCACTGTTTGTCCAGTAAGTTTCTACCAGACTCGGTCGGTCTGTTTTTTTAAATATTTCTGTATACAGATGTTCCTCACTTACCGACTTACCTGTTTTGCGACCACTCGCACTTACGACGGAGCGCCGATCGACCTCCGACCTTGCGCGTTAGCGTCAGTGCGCCGTGTCGCCGGCGGAAGTGGTGTCCTCCGATCTTCATTTCGGGTCCTGGTAAGTATTTTCATTGCCTGATGTACAGTACACTGTTCGTTACTGTACATCGGCAACGCTATACAGTACTGTACTAATGCAGTACAGTACTGTATAGAGTTCCTCACTTAACGACCAATCCGTTTAACGACCTGGTCGTAGGAACGGAACTCGGTCGTTAAGTGAGGAATACCTGTACTGATAATAATAAAGTCAAAGTAAAAGTTTGGGTCTACTTTAAAAAAAAATAGGTGAAAGTTAGTTAGGGACTGGCATTAAAGGTTGGGTAGGGGTATAGCAATCATCATCCATCTGTTGCCCATCAGTTTCAGATTCTGTTACCTAAATTCAGCATTGGGTTTTGTAAAGGTGCCCATACACCTGCCGATTATCAAACGATAATCGGCAGGTGTATGGAAGGCGTGTGACCGTTTCTACTGTACGGTTGCACGTCTTTTGTCTTCCAAGCACACTTGAAAACCTTGAAAATGGGTTAATGGCGTGCTCGGAAGACAAATGCCGAACGGGCCAGTGTGCGCAAGGGCACACTGCCCGCTCAGCATTGGAATCATCATGCGATGATCGCAAGTACGATCTGCCTGTCCAAGGCAGATTGTACGAGATTTGAATGACCTTACAACCATCGCACAACGAAAGTTCTGCGATGGTTGTAAGGTGTATGGCCAGCTTTACACATGACAGATCTGCATTGTGGGCCTTTTATTTACTTTGCTTACCCAAGTGTCTGTCTTGGTGCAGGCCACTGCATTTGATCTAATTGGATAGGAAGATTGCATGGCCACACCTATGTTTTAGGTGCAATTAGGCCTTGTTCACACCAAATGCAGACCAGATCTGCATGAGTTTCTTTTCACGCAGTGCAGAGGGTTGTGCTGCGTTTTTGATGCGTTCAGGGCCGTTTTTGTTTGTGTTTTTTTAGTTTAAAATGGGCTTTCAGGGCATTTGCATGCGTTTTTGATGTGTTTTGTGAGTGTTCCAGAGCAGGTAAAATAGGGCTTGCTGCAGTTTTTTTTACATGCTCTGGAACGGAACGCTGCGGTGTGAACTAGAGCCCAAAATACCATTGGAATGCATTGGTAGTTGATCCGGTCTGTAACTCCTCTGCGCCTGGAACGCGTTTGGTGTGAACAAGGCCTAAGGGATTCCTGTGTCAGAAACTTGACATTTCCTGCAGCAGGAATCCCTAATCTGCAGTTCACAAGCGCCAGCTGTCATCCATTCAAGTTAATGATCAAGTGACTGCCACTGCATTCCAAAAGAGGGGCACACAGCATGTAATCCTACGTGACACAATTACATGTGGTTGGTAATCGATCACTATTCCTGGATGTATCAATCATTAACTTGAATGGGTGGCAGTTGCCGCTTGTAAACAGCAGATTAGGGATTCCTGCTGCAGGAAAACGCAGGTTCCTGATGCAGGAATCCCTAATTGCAGCCAAAATATAGGTGTGAATGGAGCCTTAATGTCTAAAAGCTTGTCTTGGTGCACAGAGCTTGTCTTTATTCGGACAGACCTTGTCTGGTAGACTAGAAGCAAGATGGCAGCATCAGTAAGGCGGTAGCAGAGCCATGTACATGTAATAACAAATAAATATGAATGCTTCCTGTACTTTTTATATTTAAGAGCTTCACAGGGAAATCAGGTTTTTCTGATACAAAAATGAACCCGAACTTTGCCCATACCAGATAAGTTCAACAGGTTCACTTTGCGGGAGGCACCCTGATCGGGAGATCATTATTTCACGAGTGCCTTTCGGTTTAGTCATACTTTACATTTTTAAGAACCCAACTGGCTTGCATGACCATATGCAGGTTGAGCATGCCAATAAGAAGAACCCTGAATGACTTAAATTACCATATGCAGGTTGAGCATGCCAATAAGAAGAACCCTGAATGACTTGAATGACCATATGCAGGTTGAGCATGCCAATAAGAAGAACCCTGAATGACTTGAATGACTACATGCAGGCTGAGCATGCCAATAAGAAGAACCCTGAATGACGATATCCAGGTTGAGCATGCCAATAAGAAGAACCCTGAATGACTTGAATGACTACATGCAGGTTGAGCATGCCAATAAGAAGAACCCTGAATGACTTGAATGACCATATGCAGGTTGAGCATGCCAATAAGAAGAACCCTGAATGACTTAAATTACCATATGCAGGTTGAGCATGCCAATAAGAAGAACCCTGAATGACTTGAATGACCATATGCAGGTTGAGCATGCCAATAAGAAGAACCCTGAATGACTTGAATGACGATATCCAGGTTGAGCATGCTAATAACGCTGCATCAGTAATCCAACATTTGCATACAATTTTTGAGCCTCCGGAAAATGCAACAAAATGCGAAACGCATCTAGCAAGTATGAGGACTAACAGAATGCTTGTGACATTGATGAACAGAATTTGATTAGCATGTGCCGCTATGTAAATTGGTTCACGTAATGCTGCAGTTGTCCGGGGCAGTAGAGGACACTGCTCATTATTTTTATAACACTATAATGAAGTGCTGAAACAATGGATTTTCTTGTTTGGAATCCGGAGTGAAAGGAGTTTCTCTCATGGGTGACCTTTCTACTCATTTACATTTTACACAATCAGGCGGCTGTGTTTCCCCCGGCCTCCCAGACTCTTTGATGGGCCTCTTATTTTTAAGCTGATTACAGAGATTGGGTATTAATGTAAGATGACCGGTTTTATGTGTAGAACATTTCCAGCCTATGTTGTATCGAATACAAAATGTTATATAGTTAAAGATCTTTATTATTTTTGTGCACTGGCCAGCCTTGTTTGCTCACTAAATACACACACGTTGTCTTGTTTATTAGGGCCGGTTCATACCAGTGCATTGCAGTAACGCAGTCATTGATTTATTTTGCAGCGCACCTACATATGCTTTGTAATGCGCTACAATGCACAGATGTGCAGTGAGAAAAACGGCACAAGTCCTCTGAGTGCGTTGCGTACCTTTCTGGCAGCCGATTTATAATGGGCTGTTTAAAGCAACGCACTGGTGTGAATGGGTCCTTACGGCAGTACAGTGACTGTGTTAAGTAGAGTAGGCATGGTGGGATTTTTGGATGGTTCTTGATGAACTGGCCGAAAATTGCACAGTGGGTGCCTCTGTCCGGCATCCCTTGATCAGCTGATCAAAGTAGCAGGTTGGAAAATTATTAGCCGAACGACGCTAGCAGCCAATTGGCTTCATTTGAGTATTCCGACAGCGGCAGGGACCAGCGGAGATTCCTCCGTCGACATCCTAACTGTTAATGAAGGAATCTCTTCTATTTTTTTTTTTTTCATCTCGGCCTGTGGGTAGAATGGAAAAAAAGCTTTTCTAGTGTGCTACTCATGTTTGTGGTCAGAGCTCTGTCAATAGGCTTTTAATGAAAACAATGTATACTCTAGCTAGCGGCTGCAGTGTAAGAATGCAGATCGTCTTGGCATGCCATATATACTCGCCACTGTAAAGAAGCTCATACAAATTGGATATGAAATTTACACTCAAAGTCCATGTCGGGGAATTGTTTACCGTAGTGTTGTGCTAAATGCGCTGGATTCATGTATTTGGCACACAATGCATGGTTCCTCACACTAGGTGGGCTGGTGCATGCTTTCTCAATGGCACCCAAACCTCTCCCGGGGGACGTGTGTTGCATGGCGTGGTACTGCAATATGCATTGTGCTGTTGTGCATTGAGAAGTGCATGCATACTTTTTATCACTGCACGACATTGCAGCACAAACTTTAATAGTACCGCATGGATTGGGGTGCCTTCGAGAATGAATGGCGACTCACCAGGTACTGTGTGCAGTGCGATAGCATGGCCTAAACGCATGGACCCCGCGTGTTTAGTGCAGTATTGAATTACTTCTTAAACTTCTTGGAAACATGCCTGTTAATGGCGCTAACCCCGTGCTTTTATTTCATTCGGCTACCTCGATGTTTTTTTTGTACAAGTAGTGATGAAGTGGGCCCGGAAGCCTTTCCTGTCCTCAGACTATAATAGGGGTGAAAAGGGCGATCCTCTTATTACCAAATCTCCAGTTGCTTCCAACTTCCCGATGAAAGTTTTAGATCTTTTTTTTTTTTTAAATCAGTTTCCTGATACACGATACCTTCCAGGGATATTGACTGTCCTGTTCAACACAAATGGTAACAGGAGTCCTCAGACAGGATGTCTCTTCATTGTGTGACAATACTTTGATTCTTTTTCGCCTTCTTTTTTTTTTTTTTTTCTTTCTTGTTTTTACCCCTAAGAGCAAAGATGAGTAAGGCCCGCGCACACCAGATTTGTGGCCAACGCAGCCCCAATGTACAGAAAAGGCAATTTTACCTTTTTTCTCCAATTGGCACAGTTCACGCTTAAAGAATATGACAAGCGGTATTCTTTTTTTTTTTTTCACAGCATGGTACGCACTACACAATGCTCTATCGATGGAGTTTACTGAAGTGTCACTCAATTATCCAACATTAACATAATTAACCACTTGCCGTCCGCCCATTGTAAAAAAACGGATGGACGGCACTGCAGCATTAGCGGGTTGCCGTCGCCAGACGGCATTTTTTTTCTGCTCGCGCGCCCCCTAGCGGGCACGCACGGGCAGAAAAGACCCGACCAATGCAAACACCCGTTACCGGGTGTTTCACATATATAAGCGATCAGCGGCTCCATAGCCCGCCGATCGTCTATATGTGCTCGTTTCCAAAGCCAGCTCCTTGCTGATCTCCGTCCGGGCTGTGAATGCTGAAGTGATGTGTGTTACATCACTTCCGCATTCACCTGTCAGTCATCTGGAGAGAGAAGAAGCTGATAAAGCAGATCTCTGCTTTATCAGCTTCTTTTGGGGTCCATAGGTGATATTAGGGGTCCTAGAGACCCCTAATATCTCCATAAAGAGGACCTGTCAGTGTGCCTTTGCTATTATATAGGGGGATTGTTATCCCCCTATATAATAGCAATAACAATAAGTGCAAAAAAAAAAATATAAATAAAAAAAAAGAAAAGTAACACATAAAAAAATAAAATAAAATAAAAGCCACATATAAAAAAAGGGGAAAACCCCCCCCCAAAAATGTTAACTCCCCCACCCCCAAGTTTACGCGCCTATAAACGTAAATACGCGTCCGGTGCCCCAGCGCGCAAAAATTACAATTGCGCTACACATGTTACATATCGCCGCAAACGTCGCAGTGAGAGCAATCATTTTAGGGCCATCAATCACTGATAACACTAAACTGATGAGCGGTAAAAGCTTTTAAAGCGTCGCCTATGGCCAATTTTGGGTATTATCGTTTTTTGAGGTTTTGCGCGCACGCAATTTTAAGGCTTGACATGTTTGGTGTCTTTTTACCCGTGTACAATAAAAGACACCCGTGGTGTCTTTTATTGTACCAAAAAATTGGGTAATAATAAATGTTTTATCATTTAATATAGGGGAAACAGTTTTTTTTTTTTAATTTCGGTAATTTTTCCTTAATATAGTAAAAAAATAAAACCCCCAGTGGTGAATAAATACCACCAAAAGAAAGCTCTATCTGTCCCCAAAAAAGGGTATAAAATTCATTTCAGTACAGCGACTATGAGATGAGTGGAAATCACTCATGTCATAGTTCTCCTTTTTAATATAGTAAAAAAATAAAAACCCCAGTGGTGAATAAATACCACCAAAAGAAAGCTGTGTCCCCAAAAAAGGGTATAAAATGAATTTCAGTACAGCGTTGCATGATGGAATAAATGTCAGTCAAAGTACCGCAGCGCTGAATACTGAAAAATGGCCTGGATGGGAAGGGGGTTTAACACCGTGGATGTCAATGGGGGCCGCAGCAGAGAGATCAAGTTCTACTCCTACGTGGCATGGAGCCTTTCTTCTCCTGCTTTGGCAGAACTCTGTGCTCTTAAAGTTACGTTTTCCAGCAGTGGCCTGACTGTGCTGTCTGGCAGGGGTGCCTAAATCACCGCACTGGCTGCACAGCATAACAACTTTGGCAGTTAAAACAATTCCATTGTACTGCATGTATTTCAACGTGGCATTTACTTGCCTGCAGTTAAGCTTTAACGTAGGGTTACTTTTACTTGGCCATGCCCAGGGCTGTATTCAGAATTCTTCCTGTCCTGGGCAGTTTAGCCTGACAACCTTTACATCACTAGGGTGTTTTTTTGTTGTCAGTTTTCTAGATTGCTGTCCTGCTGGAACATGAACAGTTTTAGAAACCCATTTTCCTAAGCCCAGCTCTGGCCAAGCCTTTAAATAAGCCGGGATGGTGAAACGCATTAGTGGTTGAGCAACATTGGGGGGGATTTGACAGTATGCATTTGCTCCATAAATAGACCTGTACTTTTGGTGAAGACCCTTGGAGTGCGGCTTTCCATGGATTAAGCCTTTTTTTTAATAGTTTTAGATGGAGCCGGAAAGATTTTGAACCTGTGATCATGGTTTTCCGGTCATATTTTGAGTGTTGGCTTTGCCCCCATAGACTAGATTCCTCTTCCTCACAAGGACACGTACATCAGTAAACTCCTGGCCGGTTAAAACTCTTCCCCTGATCTAGTAGAAGAGCTGTTTTATGATAGGGGGCAGGCTGTCTCACTTCCTGTTCTACCACCCAGCAGATAAACAGGAAGTGGCAAGTTTTTTTCCCTCTCACTTCCTGCTCTGGAGAAATCTCCTAAATGTGGGTACAAACAAGATTTTTTTTCTGCAGACGGTTTTATTGTGTGACCTAAAATGTATGTTGCCCATAGACACCGGTCACATTTTAGTGGCGCGTCCATTATGAAGAGTAGAAAGCGGACAAGGAGCACGTTGTAACCTTTTAATTGAAGTAACGCTGGTTGTAATCAGAAAGTGACTCCTGGTGCTGCGATGGCGGCTTATCTTTCATGTCACACAATTAGGATCCCTGCTGGGTCTGTCTCTTCTCCCTGATTTGCATATATTATCAGAACCGGAGATCAAATAGCTGAATGTTGGAGGAGAAGCAAAAGCTTTTTTTGAAGCAGGTGGCCAGTCTGATAGGAAGCGTGTTCCATAGGACTGAAATGTAAATTGGAGCGATTTGAGGCTTTTATTCCGTGTTTGGGGCTGTGGCTATTTTTTTTGGGCTACGAATATTGAATAGTTTAATGAGCGACTGTCTTTCCTTTCAAGTGATCACTCTTTAATGTCTAGATATGCAGTGACAGCTGTTAAAACCTCCTGTCAGACTTGTCTTTGCAGCTGAGGATGTTGAGGCGCTTTGGAGGGATTCTATAGAACGATCGGTCTGTGTAATCACAAGAAACCATCTGTGTCCATGCCGAGTGCTGCTAACACAGATTCTGTGCTTTTTGCTGAGTTCATTGTGCCCGATTACACACCCCAAAGTGTATATTAATCCAAACTCTTTATGTATGTAAACTGTAACAATGAACCTCTGATTTACTCTTTTGGTCTCTTAACAAAGCTTTCAATTCTATATTTATCTGTTTGACAAGTGCATAAAAAAAAACAGTTGATCCTGCCAGAAATGCAGTGCTGCCCTCTACAGTCTTATCTCAAGTAGTTTTATAAACCCTGTTCATTTGACTGCTGTGAGCTACAGAACACCTCCCCCTGTAATATGGAAACCAGGACAAGGGGGTGGGGTGTTCTTTAGTCCTAGCACACCTTCTCTCGCAGAGTGACAGTGCTGCTCCTTCATAAATGCAGTACATTAAATGTTGTCACCCTTGGATAGGAAGTGTTTGGGCTGGCGGAAGTAAAGAGAAAAAAAAATACTGGGAAAAAAGTGACGTAGAGAAGAATAAGTGGCAGACAATGGCCCCTGGGGTGAAAAATTACCCTTGGTCGTAGCCAAAAGGCCTATCCCAAGTGACATGGTGCCCTAATCAGCATTTTCATAAGGTACGATGGAGATAAAACTTTGTGCCCATTTTATTGAGTCAAACCCTATTGCAGACATGATGGTTAACTCTCTGTGGATCACTTTTAGATTTTTGGGGGAATGTTTTTGTGTTTTTTTTTAAATGTGTTTGGAATGTGCTGACACAATTTTACTATAAAGAATCTGCAGTCTATGTGCACAGTGTAGACTTTCCCTAACTGAAGTAAATCTGCTGAACATTCTCTTTACAAGCTAAAATATCAGACATTTAAAAGACAGGTGGCTTTTACCAGTAAATATGTTCACACTGAGTGCCACTACATATTGCATGAAACTGACCCGATGTGTAATGCTAATTCAGATGCCAGAATGCTTCTTCATTCAAGAGATATCTACTGCCGGGGTCCACTGAAGGATCCACACTTAATGTGTGTTGGCGTCCTCGGTCCCGTACTGTGCTCATTAGTTCCTCCTACTAACCTACTGGAGACAATAGTATTGTGGAGGTTGTTGGGAGAAACCATAGAGCGTTGAGGTTGACCCAGAAGATTGACAATTCCAGAAGTGTTGGTTTCTTAGCAGTTTACGGAGGAGAATTTCTCTTGAATAAAGTGGCATTCTGTCATTGCAAGCAGCATGAAAGTATTAAAGGTAAGTATTCACTTTCTTTTTTTGAAGGTAACATGTGTTTACTGTCTGTTACTTCAAGGCTGCATTACCATCTCTGCATTTTTTTTATGTGGTGCTGTCCATTTTAAATGTGTTTTTTTTATTTTTTAATCCGTCACCCCTTAAAATAACAAAAACGCACCAAAGATGCCACAAGCAGGATGTTTAGGGTGCAGCTAAATATTATGGATAAAAGCCGTGGCTCAAAAAAGCTAATGGGTGATCGTTGTCCATTTTATGTTTCTCCAGTTTTCTGAATTCTAATAGGTTGTTATGGCTTATTGCAGGGGGTAGACCAACTCCAGCCCTCCAGCTTTTGTGGAACTACAAATTCCCTCAGGTATTGCAAGACTCTGCCACAGGAATGACTCCAAGAGGCAAGTACATGATGGGATTAATAGTTTCACAACAACTGGAGGGCGGAAGTTTGCCTGCCTCTGGCTTATTTACATAGCATCCAAGCAGAATGCATCTTTTGCTGTTCTGACGTAAATACATTTTTTAGCTGTTCCGAAGAATAGATTTGCATTAGTTACTGCACTTCTTTTTTTTATAAGGCCATTTATCTTCTGGTGATTATTAAAATCGCGCTACTGAAATGTTTTCTGCGTTTGATTACTGAGGGCTAAATAACTGGTCCACCCACTAGCCCAACCTATTTCTTCATTTTGGGTGGATTGGGACTGGTGTCTAATTTCTCCATTTAAGTGTCTTCCTGCAGTCTGGTTTGGCTTTGAAACAATTGGTGAGCGCGTCTTCGGAAGAGATCCAAGTTCTGTTCATTCCACCCAAAATGGTGATTTGTGATCCCCTCCACAGCACCAAACGCGCTCTAACAGCAGTCTGAGACAATATTTGTTGTATTACCTTGCACATTGCTGTTAGGCAACAGTGTGAGCATTACAAGGAGAAGAAGGCACATGTATGACCTTTTTGTCTCCTGTTCAGCTTGCAACATAAGGTTACCCTACATGCTCTTGATTTTATTTTTAGTCTACTGATCATGGGTGGAATGTAACTCCAGTAGCTACATCTCCCAGAATGTCTTTATTATACTTTGTATGGTTTTGGGTTGCGTTAGAGATGATTGGCTAGTGCTGATCACTGGTAAAGTCCACCTCGGTTGACCCTCGGGTGTTTTTTTTGCTGCAGTCACCTGGTTGGTCCAGATGCATTAGGTGACATTTCCAGTGGAGCATATTGCTGATTTCAGAACATTACAGGAACTAAATATACTTCCATTGCAGGTGACCAACTTTTATTATCTGCAGTATATTAACACAGTTGAACGTGCGTTTTGCTTGTGTTCAGCTTTATATTGTATTGAGGCCATCCTCACTTTGTGAGTTTTTATCTTTTAGCTACATCATTTTCTGCATCGTTAACTTTTTAATAAATAAGTCTTTGGGCACCACAAAGGGGTAACGTTCATCTTGCTATATTTTCTTGGCCACCATCCATTAGTAAGAAGCAATCATAGAATAAATCTAGGGGTTAGGAAAGCAAACAGATCTATCAGAGTTTCTCCTTCAAAGGCAGAAATGAAACGGAGTGTGAAAATACCAGTAATTATTTCGGCAGAGAAGCACTTGAAACTTTTGATCTGGATGTCTGTCCTGGAAACATAACCCCATCATGTTATTAATGTTTGAAGTTAAGAGGGGAGTAACGGCTTGTTGGCTTTGATCATTCCTGCTAAGAACAAGTTTTTCCTTTTCATCTCGATGTTTCTGTGCCGTCTTACATAGGTACCACCGAGACTCTATTGCCAGGGGTCAGACTTGTGAAAAACACACATCTCTGCACACATGTTCTGCCTTGGGATATAAGTGCAATTAGATTGGTTGTGTTTTCTGCAGGCTGTTGGTGGTCAAGCAGAAAGAAGATATTGATGCATCAAAAATGAATAACTTTCAAGATTTGAGTCCTCACATACTTGTCAATTCTCTAAATGGTCCCAATGATTTCCATCATACTTGGATAAAATAGGTGATACATTTGACTAGATGCACACCATTTGCTAGATGTCATTCTCGTACATACATATAGAGGTACCGGAAGGTGTTTTAGAGGTCTCCCTCCTCTCTAGAAGTAACCTAGTCAGGCAAAAAAAAAGAAAAAACTTGAGCCAGGTCCCTGCAGTGGAGATCTTACGCTGCCCATACATCTTAAGAACATTGGCCGATTTTAGTATGCGATCGCGTTTTCGTCTGATATTCGTAAGGTTGATGGGCAGTGTACAACAGCAAATACTGTACAATCGATCGACTTTTGACTAACCAGCAGGTTAGAAAACTTCGGTCGATCGTACGATTTCTCGCAAGGTTGGTGACGTTTCCGTACGTCAAAATTCGTACGATTTTACACTGCTCATGCGCAAACGAAAATATGTGCTGTCAATTACCGCAGGTGTTTTTTTTACAATACTGCTGATTCAACTGTGAGATGGTCGGGGTAGGATGGGGCTGCCATACGAAAATCGTACAATGGTTCGATCATCGGATGAAAAGTTTAGTCCGATGATCGCAAGGTGTATGGGCAGCTTTGCACTTGTCCTTGCCTTGCTCCAGTCTGTTGCTGCACCCACTGCCAGACTCTTCAGCGTTTGAAACTTTCAGGAGTTTTGGATATGTCTCTCCCGTTGCGTGCTGTAGTTCCACCTTTCAGTCCCAATGTCACTGCTGTGTCCTGTAGTGATGAGGGTTGAAGGATGGGACCATGGTGTGGCACGCAAATTAGGCATCCAACACGGCTGGAAGTGTTGAGTGGTGAAAAGGGCACAGTGCTGGAAAAGAGGGGAGGTAGGATACATGGGGTGCTGGAGAGGTAAATACAGCAGCTCCTCTTTTGTCCTTTTTTAGGATTTCTTTTCTTTTTTCTTTGCTTTTAAATCCTTTTACAATACATGTACCTTTCCCCTGTTTGTTCTTATTTAAAACCCTGCACATATAGAAAATACATGTTGGTCTGGCAGAAATTCATTGGGCTCCTAAAGCTGGCCATGCACTGGATCAATTTTGGTAGGGTCCTGCTGACTCAATTCTACCTGTGTGGCCCACTCTGTACTCCTCCATTAACAAAAGTCGATTGAAATATCGAGTTTTGGTGAAAGTAGCCATTCAGGTTGTTGGGTTTTCTAACGGTGACACACCTACTGCAGTCAGAATACAATGGCCCGGTGGGAGGATTCCCCCATCCACGCTGTTGGCATGGATGTGGCAATTGGACGTTCATGCCGGAATTGAGAATCTATGATGCATTTATCTGCAGTGCACTGGATGTCACCGATGCACTTGGGAAAGCTTAAAGAAAGAAACCGTAAACCATTCGATGTGCTGAAGCATGCCGTCCCCCCACTGGCCCCGTCTCACCACACTTGCCCTCCTGCTAAAATGGAGCAGTAGTATGAACGCAGCCTTATAGTTTTCCTCCATGTCACCTTTTATGTACGAGTGATTACTACACCGCTTTTATTTGTGGCAGGGTGACGTGCTGTTCCAACACGAAGCACAATCTGCATTCAACCCATATTTTCAGGAGCAAGGCTTTCCAGTTCATTAAACACTTTTCTGAACGTACCCAGAATCCTTTGCCGTGCTTCTGATTTCCAGGTATTCCTGACAGGTTCTAACAGGCCACGCAAAGCACTTCAATAAACTCTGGACACTTTGTTCTGCACCAAATCCTCCTGACAAAGCCCTGCCGGTGTCTAGATCGGGCCCCGGCATGCTTGAAAGCGCCATGGATTGCTGACTATATAGAATATAAAATACATGTTACAAGTTGAAGCTGTAAATATGCGCAGCACAGGATGTGGTTTACCAATCCTGACATCCTGAAAGTGAGGGACCTTGATGGAAATACAGGAAAGCAGTTTGTCTCTTGTTATGTGGGCAGCACTGTAGCACAGCTGGGCTTATACAACCCTAGTAAATTGGGTATGACTGTATGGGTTTAATAAGGAAACATGGCTCTTAGTCACATGTTTACTTGCCTGCAAATTTAGAAATCTGCTCTCAAGCTCCAGCATGTAGTGGATCCAAACAATGAAGTGCTTCGTCTTGTCAATGGCTTGTTTTGGATTGGCACATAAATAACTCAAGGATGGAGATGTTTTCAGCTCTTTTTTTTTTTTTTTGCCTTGATTGATTTTATTTCTGCTTTGGAGAAAAAAAAAGTAAATCAATGTGAATAAAACATCAAGGTTACCTTTCTAGTGAACATGACACGGAATTGGCAAAATACTGAACTGTGCAAATAAAGTCCAGCTGTTATTATATTGATAACATTGATTGCGAGGGAGGTTAATGAGACTTTGTATGAAACTTAATTTAGCCTTTAAAATGGAACTCCAAGCAATAATCATTATTTTGGAATCTTCTTTTTATGCCCCAAGGACCCATTCACACCACATCCAGATTACTTCCGGACCCAAAATGCATCCCAAAGTATCCCTATGGTTTGTCTGGCCTCTGTTCCCACCCCCGCAGTCCGTTCCAGACCAGACCAGAAAAATACTGCTTGTCCTATTTTGTCTGGTATGGAATGCATTGGAACGCATCAACTCATCAAAAACGTATGGAACGTACCTGTAAGACTATTTCCAATCGTGGGAAAACCGCAATGCACTATGTTCCAGATCTGGCCCTGAAAATGGTGTGAACCCAGCCTAAATCTATGTTGCACCTTACCCCAGCTGCATGAATCCCTCTGTGTTCACAGATCAAAACCCTTCTGTCCTAATTGGGTATTCACCCATTTGTTGGGTGACTGTAAGAAAATGACAGCTGATGTTGAGCTTCCTTCGTGGGCATGTGTCTTCTGCCTACACATTTTGTGCAGAGTGCAGTTCCTCTGTCTTCTCAGAACATTTGGCGGTATTTACATGGCTCATGTAGCTGGTGTCCATTATGAACCTGGCCTGTAACACATCGGCCTCACTATACTTCCTGATCTCTTGCTCATAGGGATGCCGTCAGGACAGAAGATACTGGCACAGCCAAGGCACCCTTGCTGAAAGCAATATCCAGCAGCTGGAAGCAGTAGTCCTTTTTTCTTTTTTTTTTTTTTTTACTAACTCATCTGCATATAAATGTGTCATTGATATTCCAGATCTTCTACATGACTGTTTGTTTTTGGTAGAATCTTGGATCAGTGTTAAAAGACTTGATTGAGAAAACATGTTTGTTTTTTTAAAGCAAAGCTCTGGTTTCACCTAATGTTGTCCTCTAGAGGCAACATTTCCACTGTCTAAAATGCCTCCCAAATGTTGTCTTCAGCCTCTGACAAATCAGGGTTTTCAAAGTTGATGTCCAACGTTCCTTCCTTGGAGACCATGTACAGCTGGCACCATTTGTGCGCAGTCAGTTTACATTCAGCCTCATGTGTCAAATGCCCGCTCTTCGGTACACCACAAGGCTGTCCACATAGATGGGGAGGGAAGTGTCATACGACTTCTTCATTGCCTGTGATCCCCATATTAGAAAGGGACTGCTGAGCACACCTGAAATGTTGTGTGACACTTTATAAAAGTGCCTGAGTGGTGTAGGTTAGAAGTTCCACCTTTTAAGCCTGTGACACACTGCATGCGATGCAAAGCGCATGGCTGAGCACAGCCAGATGAAAGACTTCATCTTCAGCCAATCGGCTCACGTGGAACAACTCAATGGACTTTGCATCCTGACATGTGGGTTTATATGCGCAAGCTGATTGTGCTGCGATGAAAAAAATCTCATCTACAGCCACTCGGCTATGCTAGCACTTGCAAGCTGATGCGCCGCATCGAAAATTTAAAGACGCACTGCAGGTGAAGGTCCGTGCGCTGCCACTTCCCTTTGCTGCGTGCCGCTTTGCATGCAGTGTGTCACAGACTTTACTGCTAAGGGCCCTTTTTCTTGCTGGTTCCGTTTCTTGGCTGGCAGAGATGACTGCACCACCTCTTCATTTGTAGATGAGCTGTTCTTCCTTCGAGGAACAGTTCATACATGACCCAGTTTATGGTTTAGTAGCTAAAAGAAACTTTCATAGGAATGTTTCTAGATTATTAATTTTTATTCTATGTTGGTTTATGTATACGGTGTATGTGAATGGGGAAAGGAGGTGGAAAGTGCTGCTGTTGGAGTGCTATGTATAGATCATACTGATGTCACTGCCTCATTTATATGGCAATATCTGGGCTTGCAAAGATGTTTGGTGCACAGAAAATGGTTTCTTTTCTGTGGCTATGAGGAATGTTTTTTTTTGTGTGTGTGTGCTAGAAATGGAACAGAGCATAGTAGTCCCTAATACTAAGTGCCCAACATAGCTTTTCCAGTCGGATCCACCGGTCAGCTTTTTCAGGCGGACCTGATCAGAAGCACAATGTTAGCCTATGGGCCGCCAGAGCTAAACAGACTGGCGTCCATTTACATCCGGTTACTTCAGACTCAAACGGATCAGAATTCTGTTTCAGTGGACCTGATCGTGCCTGATTGGGGTAATCTGATGTCATTTGATACAAGTCTGTTTACATCCGATTCCCTATGGACCAAGATGGGGTCCGTTGATTTTCATTTTTTTCCTCTATCGCAAGATGAAGGAAAAAACTGGATGGTCACAATGGTGTCATCCATTCATGCTGGAGGGGGTCTGTGTACAAATCTCCCCCCACCCCCCTCCTCGATCAGACAGT
>NW_017306968.1:250106-279068 GCF_000935625.1 Nanorana parkeri
CCCCCCACCCCTCCACCAATACAGACAACAGAGATCCATGAGCAGCTATGATACAATAATCAAATAAAAAGGGCGCCCTGCTTTTATATCGGCATATAGTTAAACAAGAAGCTTCTTTTTTTTATTACATAACTTTAGTTACACAATGTTTATTTTACTGCCGTTATCTTACTACAGAAGTGTCTCCTGGAAACATTCTGGTAAACTCTTATGTCATGTCTGGTTAATTTGTAATGAACAAGGAAATGTTTCTTTTTTGGCAGAAGATACTTTGTATGCATGTTTTGCTGTTTTGCCTTCCAACGGATTAAAAAAAAAAATAATTTAGCATTTTTGTAATTGTTGAATGTTTGCCATGCCACAGCATACCTGACGACGATAGAACATCCGAATTAAAGTAAAAAAAATAAAAATTGCGAGCAGGCAAAGGAGACCTATGTATCCCAATTTCACTAAAACAAATATACCTGCCTGTTCACAATCTTATTCAGAATGTACACGGAGCTGTGCATGCGCAGTGCAGTGTGTATTCTCTGCACACCTTTGTTGCCGAAATGAACTTGCATACGCAGGAGTTTTGTCATTGCCCCGATGGCTAATTAGGACCTAGAAGAAGCAGGGGAAGCTGTGCCAGTGAGGGAGCTCACTGGAGCGGAAGGGAGTATCTGCGGATTTTTAGTTCGGCTTTAACACAGCTGTATTACCTTTTTGATCCTGCCAGTAGAGTATCTTAATAAACTGCCGGGTAAGTTTTACAAGGCCATTGTTCTGCATTGAAATTACTCGGCAACGTTTTCTTGTGAAAAACAGTAGATGAACCTGTAGTTTTAAATGGACTTTGAGACAAACCAATTGTAACATTACTCCAGGTAACAGTTCTATCAACAGTATCTTGTTTTCTTTTGGGAAAAGGTTTGAAGCAACCCTGTCAATGGTATAAGGTTTATTCCCAACTGCTGTAGCTGTCTCTCTTGCTGGACAGCTTGGTTTGTTAAAGGTTAATTCCACCTTTCTGACCAGGTTTCGTGTTTACACCCATATTTATAGTCTGCAGCAGCTTGAACGTTGCACCTACAATTCCATGATTGTGGTTACAATGCTTTGCATACATGCACTTGTTAATGTGGGTGCATTACATTTTTCTAGAAGGTGGAATATGCCTTTAGGGCCCATTCACACCACATCCAGATCATCTCCAAACTAGACTACATTGTTTCCTGACCCAAAATGCATCCTAATGTAGCCCTATGCGATTTCTGTCTCTCTTCACACTAGCGCAGTCCGTTCCGTACCAGACCAGAAAAATACTGCATGTCCCATTTTTTGTCTGGTCTGGAACGCATGCAAACGCACTGGACCGCACCTGAAAGCACACTTTAAAGGCGAATTATGAGGAGTGCTTTTTCACTCAGCCTCATAATCTGAGCCGACCTATAACAATGAAACTGTGTGGTCCGGAAAGTGGTGTGAAGCTGTCCTAAAAGGAAGTAGAAAAATAAAGGATCTGGCAGGATCAAGAGGTAATAAAAAGTAGGATTCAGAAAAACAAAGCCAGCTGTGAGAATAATGGTTATGATGGCCGGTTTCATATTTGCCATTTTGTATTCTGCCCATAGTTTCTACACCTGATAAGGGTCTGTGTAAAAGAAAAGCCAGTGATCCTGTCATATGGGGGCTGCTTTGGGTGCCACAGGTTTAGCTATATGCACCAGCGCTGGAAAATCTGCCTTGAATTATGATGACTGGGAACAGTTACTGTGCTTTAGATTTCACTTCCCAGGTTCTGTTACATCTTCCCATGTATAATAATGGCAAATTATCTCATAGTTTTAATCTCGAGGTTTATAGTCTTTCATTTGCACTTGTAGTCCCATGTAAAGGTGCCCATACACTGCTCGATTCTCGTACGAGAATAGCGGGAAATCCCACGATCGTACGAGAATCGAGCAGTGTGAACGAAGACGTGCGACCGTTTCTACTGTACGGTCGCACGTCTTTTGTCTAAGGAGCACGCTAGAAAACCAGCCGAAAATCGTACCATTTTCGGCTGGTTTGAACGGTGCTCGGGAGACAAATGCCGAACGGGCCGGTGTGCACACTGCCCGTTCAGCATTGCGGTCATCGAGAGTACGATCTGCCTGTCCAAGATGGGCAGATCGTACGTTTTTTTAATCACTTTACAACCCCTGCAAGACAAAGGTCTTGCAAGGGTTGTACAGTGTATGGCCACTTTTACAGAGGCCTTCAAACCGGGACTCTTCTGCAAGGGTCAGCAAGGTGTTGCATGCTTTTTCCAGTTGTAGATGTAAATCAATTGGATTCTAAAGCCAGCTGCAGGCTATAATATATTTGGGAGGGATTGAATCACTGGCATGACCTTTTGGTGTGGTCTATTTTTATTCTCTCTTGTCCATATTGTATGAGATTTAGCCTTTGTATGTGTGCTTCTAACAACATGCCGATGTGCCGTAACTTTTATTTTATTTTTTTTTACTGGTTAATTTTTAAGCGAAATTTTAAAATTTAAAGGACAATTGTTTACAAATTGCATCATTTGTATAAACTGAATTCTGTACCGTTTAATGAGGTTTAAACATTATTTATGGATAAATAGAACTATTGGTATTAGATCAGTCGATAACCTTTCAGTTTTATTAGTATCTCTTCACAATGCATATAATGAATAAGGGGGATTTGCCCATTTTTGTACTCTTTGTTTTGGATTTTTTTGTCTTCCTCCTGTAATTTTAAACTTGACACATCCTGTAAACCTGAAAATGTATACAGCTTGTAGTCAGTACAAATACAGTAAACCAGTGAAGTCGTCTGTATTGCTGACCACCTGGATGTCATGCTGATCATCTGGCTTCAAAAGTTTTGAGTCACTGACCCAGGGCAGGTATGCGGATCGGGAAAGTTGTGATAAAATGAGAAATTCTTATCTGCATGCTCCGTCTGTGTCATTAAAGTGATATTAAAGTCAAAAGGTATTTAAGCTATTTGAAATGCTGATTAAATCACTTACAATGGATGCTGCTCCTTGATTAAAAGTAGCAGAATCAGCTGGTCCCCCCTGAGCACTGGCACTGATATCCTGTTTTAGACGGACTCCTTTCCCTTGCAGGGTCCTATGGAGTCACCCTCGTATGTGCTAGTAAGTTGTGTGTCTCCACAAACACGTGTATGTCAAGGGAAGCCACTCCCCTGCTCCCTCCTTACTCCAAGCCAGTAGATGGACAGCTGCTGTTGTCCCTTGTGAGCTTGTACTGGACAGGAAGTTCAGGGAAGCTGATCTGGGAGAGCTGGAGCTGGCTGTTTGGAAACATGATGACTGGAAGCGCTTGAGCAAAAATGTAAGGAGAATGCTTATATTGCTGGGTAATGTATATTTGCTTGATCTGGATTCATTACTGAATAAAGTTTGATCATTTAATACTACTTTAATTCCGTATTGTAGTGAAAGGTTCAGCATGAGAGCCAGGTATCAAGCATTTGCAGAACAGCTGAGCTTCAGCTTTCTCTTCCTTGAACAAACCTGCAGATCCAAAATTCTAACTTCACATGCCACACGGTGGTTCTGTGTCATTGTACATACTAGAGGCAGCCAGGCAACTATCATTCTAGGAGTAAGATCAGTATTAAAAGCCTCCATATTTCACTTATGACATTTTCCTCTAAAATGCTTCTTTGTTGGGCTCCCGTCTCTCATCCGTGGTAAATAGTCAATGCAGAACAAGATCCGAGAAAATCCATTCATTTCTGCTTGTTAAGAGGTTAACGCAGCATTCGCATATTTTTTCTCTTCTGTCATGAAAGCTGTTGAGACGAGAAATCGAATATTCTTCCTGGTGAGACTCGTTGTTAAATGAGGAAAGCTGTATCGAGCCGTGGCACTGTACAATGCTTGGTTATTGGCTCCGGCAGCCTTTGTGCAATGGAAAGTTCCAGTCTGCTCTCGGTGCCAGATCTTTAAACCCCCAACCCCGTGGTGGTTTGTGGGTCACTTCACTCTCTCTCTCTGGGTAAATAATCCTCTTGTTTCAGCTGCCGTCCTGCAGCGTCTCACTGTATTGCTGGAATTCTCTTCTATCCGCAAAGTAAGCAGGGCAACCTGGGATCCGTGAAAGGGAAAGGGATGCACGCCATGGGAATCAGCCAGCCTTCTCGGTGAAGTTCATGTCATCTGAGGCACAAGAGGTTTCTGCTTCAGAGAAGAAAAGGGAGAAAGAGAATTACTTTTTATAGTGGGCCTCATACTTGTACTGCAAGCAAAATGTAGGGGTTGCCCATGGCAACCAATCAGAAGTTGACACTTGACGACTGGTTTCTGTGGGAATCATGTCTATGTTCCTTATCTGGTCTTTATACATCTACGCAATTATTAAAGTTTGTGAATAACACAGATTTATAGAGTAATAACTAGGGATGCACCGATCTATCGGCAGAAAATGGCACTTTTGGCAAAATGCCGAAAGTGCAATTTTTCTGCCGAAATAGCGGTTCATCTCTGCTTTCTCTCCTTCCTGCTGGGCGCTGCTCTGTGTCCCAGTGGGGAGGAGAGAAACTGTCACAGGAGGCAGAGTAGCGCGAGTGGAGAGCGATGCGAGTGGCAGGCGTCTCTCCTCCCCATACCACTCAGCCTCTTGTCACAGATCAGGAGAGCGGCTGTGTGGGCGGAGACTGCCAGTGCTGTCACAGGAGGCCGTCCGGCGGTGCACAGGGGGGAGTCGGGTCAATCTCTCCTCCCCGCACCGCTCACTCAGCCTCCTGTGACGGCGTGTCAGGATGGAGAGCGAGGTACAGACACTCAGCAATCGGTGATCGCTGGGTGTTTGTAAATAATTGGAGACCTAGTGTGTTTACTATATCCACAATCATGAATGAACAGAAGGTTATGTAGTCCACTTCCTATTCATTCATAATTGAGGTTATAGTAAGCATTCTCTGTCCACAAGTTATGAATGAACAGGAACACTCAGTATAGAGGATTACTGTTCATTTATAACAGGGGCTGCAGAAAAAGGGAAAAATCAGGGGTTTAGACCCCTAATATTTCCCAGAAGCCCCTAAAAGTAAAGTAAAAAATACAAAATATTAAACATAAAATAAAATCATTTTTTATTAAAGTTTTTATAAAAACATTATTAAAATATTTGAAAAACTTAGAAAAACATTTTCGGCTTCGGCCCGACATATACATTTTTCTTCTTTTCGGCTTTGCAATTTTCATTAGTTCCACCTCCTAGTAATAACCCATGGTGCTTCTGCTGATCTTGAACTATAGGTGCCAGCATACATTTGCAATTGCAAAACCACAGTGTGCTATAAGGTTGTTGAGCCCTCAATAAACAAATGACGCTCTTTATGTTGGGCTTGCTTTTTCTATTTTATGGAATTCAAACATGTCTGCCTTTATTCATCTCTATTACATACAAGTTGATGGGATTAGTAGTTTACGAAAGAAAGATGAGAGGTTTTTTTGCTGTCTGCTCAGCTCACAAAGTGACAGGGATATTGAATCTGTCTACATCAAAGGTATATTTTTGCACGTGCTGAAAATGTACTTAGTCTGTAAAAAGCCACCAAATCTAAGGACTGATCAGCTGTAATATATTAATTTTTTAGTCTTGGGTTTAGATGCACTTTAACAATCTGCCATCCGCTGACTACACAGTTTGGAAGTACAACATGTACTTTGCCCAGGCAGAGCAACTGGTTGGGTTTAATGGCAGTCCCACCTGCACCACCTACTTACCTTCCCTTCACTCCCCCACCGCACCCTTTGACCATCGATGGGGATCTTATGATCTATTCCCCCAGTTGACGTGACAGCACTGTTGGATGGTGTTTGGCCATTCAGGAACCCTGGCAATGTTGGGGAGAGTCACGATTTAGAGCCTACACAGGGGTAACTCTTCCTCATTCTCAGTGGCCTAATAAAGCAGTGGGACAGTGGCGAAGTGGTTGGCACTTCTGCCTTGAAGTACTCGGGGTCCCTGGTTCGAATCCCGGTCACTATCAGCAAGCAGTTTGCATGTTCTCCCTGTGCTTGCGTGGGTTACCCCTGGGTACTCCGGTTTCCTCCCACGCTATAAAGACATGCTGGTAGGTTAATTGGCTCCTGTCTAACGCAGCCTTGTATGTATGCATGTGAGATAGGGACCTTAGATTGTAAGCTCCTTGAGGGCAGGGACAGATGTATAAAGTGCTGCTTACATTGTCAGCGTTGTATAAATATCAATAAATAAAGAGATCATGTGCAGTTGTTGAGATTGGTTGCTTTGCTCTGCATAGGAAAAGAACAGCTTCACGTTTTAAAGTATGATTTTAAACCTAAATTTTACTAGCGGTGGAAAGGTTGCTTAAGGGCTGCAAGACTTGGTTAGCGTATTGTGATTGTTACAACCAAAACACATTAATTTAATCTAGATTCTAATATTTATTGCTGTGCATCATTTTCACTGATCTTCATAAAGCTTACTATGTGTGTATCTTATCCGCAGGTGAAGCGGCATTACGGAGTGATCCTAGAATGCAGCCTCTTCAGATGCCTACTACACTCTCCAATCACCGGACGGGTCCTCCGCCGATCAGCCCCAGCAAAAGGAAGTACATGGACCAAGGAGATGACGAACTAGACTGTGAAAATGACCATGTCTCCAAAATGAGCCGAATGTTCCACCCTCACTTGTAAGTGTAAAATGTTAGAGTATTTGTGATTGCGTCTCCATCTTTCGTTCCAGGTAGATCACTTCTGTACAGTTGTATAGGCAAAGGTTTGTGGGTTGCAAAATTCTAATCTGACCTTCTCATACATATTGAAGTTCTGGGGCACATGGACTGTTATGAATGAGTTTTTGTGCAGTGATTTTAATAGTACATAATGGTTTAGATAGCGGAGTCTCAACATGTAAGTGCTATAATTCTAACCCCTGTAGTTAGAATAAATAAAATAAGTCAGACCCGAGGACACATCAGTGTTTGACTAGGTACAATTATCAGCTGGGGTCTGATGCATTTGCTGCCTTTTACTGCATGCCTGGTATAGTGGTTGGCATTCTTGGCTTGCAATGTCATGGTACCAAGTCTGATTACTGCCAGGTACAATACCTGTAATGGAAAATGGATAGAATACCTATAATGAGGCAACACTGTTGTGGGTATGGAAATCCCTCTCTTTCAACTCGTACCTTTGATGGAGGAAGACTGCTACATTGTGCACCTGGCACTTTCTGTCGCAGGTCTGGGAGAGAAAAAAAAAATCTTTAATACTTCTGACAGTTGGGCCCCATAAGGTGATGAAGTGCAACTGAGAAGGCCATGACAGATGGAACTAAAATGACTTAAAACAGGAAATTGCTGAAATGTGCTCACGTTTACAGGGAAAGTGTTTCCATTGTGATTCTCCCCTTTTTGTCTGTTTTAGCATGCCGTTATTTCCCTGCTATTTCATATCTTAAATTGCTAGATTTTCCTTTTTATAGCAGCCATCTGTTGATCAGTGTGACTGCCATTTGTATTGAGACATTGCTGCAACAAAAGCAATACCAGGATATATCTCCTATAGAGCTTATCGTTTTCAGGGAAAGTCTTTTGACAAACCTCCTGAGCTTCAACCCTGCAACGAATGAATCTAAATTCACAATTAAAAACAACAAAATAAATGTTCCTTTAGTGGCCCCTTACTGCAGCAAATGGTAAATAAAAAAAGAGAGGTTGGCATGTGAATGGATGAGGGGAAAGGAGAGGTGACTATAAACCTGGAACACCATCAAAGCCGCTGCTCTCATCCCTGCAGCTCTGGAAATGCAGTGCTCTGTGTAGAAATCCGGCTTTAATCAAGGTATGGTGTTTTACAGTAGCCAGCAACCATCTGCACCTCATTATTAGAAATGACTTAAAGGAGAAGTATTGGGAGAGTAAAATGTTCTATTCCCAATGCTTAGAGCCAGAGTGTGACACTGCATGCTCCATAGATCGAGAGCTGAGTGATCGTGTGACCGCTGATTACTCGGCTCTGTCTTCTCCCTGCAGAGAGTGGTGGCTGACTGCTCCCCGCAGGGATGCCCCCCTTCACTCTGTTCCTGCAGAACTCACTGGAGGGACAGACCAGGGAGGTGGGAACAGCTGTCTCTGGCTCTAGAGAGGCAGAACCAGCTGTCAATCAGGTAGTGGGATAGACCCCAGCAATATTGTCAGCATCCTTCCTGGCTGCAACCCATCTCTGCACTGTCAGCATATAGCAGGTTTTAGCCTGCTATATGCTGATATTGGGTCACAGGGGTACATTAGTAAATGTACTCCTGTGACCCAAAAGAGAATTAAAGCCAAAAAAAGGTTTGTGTTTAGGCTAACTTGTACTGTTTGCAAAAAATTTTTTGTTTTTTTCCTGGCGGTCAACTTTAATTCAGTTTGAAAAGACAAGTATATACAGGCTTTATTCTGTTCTCGTGGCTTAGTGCTGTATAGCCGGTAAATGTATCCTACACCAAATGTCTGCTTGGTCTGTTTTGAGGAGCAAAGCCTCCCACTCCTGGGTGGGAGCACAGCTGCTCCTCTGACACAAGGAGACCTTGCAGTTGTCGCTGGGTTTATTTGCAGTGTTTTCTTTGACAGAGCCTTCATGCAGATGAATAAAAACCACCAACAAATGGCCAGGCCAGGCCAAGGGGATTGCATGTTGCCTGTGAATGTTTGTTTCTTTGTCTCGCTGGCACAGAATTAGATGTCAGGATGCTTCTCATTCCTTTGTGAAGGAAGCAATCAGAGGTCATTTGATAACTGAGAACTGTGCTTGGCTGTCTGAGTTCCAAGCACTGAGCTACATTCCAGGCATTCCCCTGCCTCTGGCCTGCTCACATCCATCATAAGACAGGCAATGTTTTATTTATCCTTCAATAAATCATGGCTGTGTTAGTCACAGCCCGGGCCGGCAGTCTGCAGGCCAGGAATGTGTTACAAATTGGCCAGCCAGAGCCCAAGGTAGCGAAACAATAAGGGCTCAGAACCAAGAGAGTCTTATTAATATTGCTATAGTGCTTTACGCAACTGTTGACATTCCTCCTCCATGTGTCTCCAAGAAGAAAATAAGCTGAGGATTGAAATGGTGGGGAATGGGGTTAATGAAGCATTAACTCTTTGTAGACTTGACAGACAATGTGTTGTGTATTTGCACAAGTCTGTGTCTGGAGTCCTCAATATGCATTGGCACCATGGCATTTACCTAGAATTCATTACAGTTTAGACGTACATAAAATATATAGTATGTTCTTTAAAAAACAAACCCCAAAACATTTTAAGCTGTTTTTCACATTATTTTGTAACGGCACCCCAACACACCTAACAATTGCACAGTGCCACATTGCATGGTAACCTATTACCATGCATTGTGTTATGCGTTTTTATAAAAAGGTGCATGCATTTCTTAAAGTGCAACTCTGCTTTTGTAGACAGCCCGTTCATATAAATGGGCTGCCCTACTGCACCTGCTACCTCGCATCGCAGATATGTGAACGGGCTGGGGGTGTGGATTAAGTAGAATGTAATATATGACTTGATAAACAAAGACAGTTCACTGGTGTAGTGGAATTTTGGACTTTTGTACGCGTGTGTGCATATGTTTATAGCAATATGAAGAACTTTGTCCTTTTGAGTGCCTACTGTACCTATTGTTGCATAACTTTCTCCACCAAGGCATGGGATTGTGTGCTGATATCGCGTTTCTGTGCCTTTTTTTAATATATATGTTTTGTACTTATGCATTTTTTTGTTTGCATTGGGTGCATGCTAAAGTAACAGTCTTGGGTCATCTGCGAGTCTAGTTGTTGTTGTTGTTGTTGGCGCTATACAAATCCTGTATAATAATAACAACAGTTTGCGCAGCACTTTACAATATAAGGAAGACATTACAATCGCAATACAATTCAAGACATTCTTGGAGTAGACCGCTCAGTATGAGCGGTCTACTCATGCCCATCCCGCAGGAACTGCTGTTTTACTGTTAACCAGCAATGTGCACATAATCAACAGTGCTTCTAAAACTGCTCACACATGTTCCATTCTGATTCTACAAACACCAGTAGATTTACTACAACTGTGTAATGTGATGGAAGCCCCAGAGCCTTGGATGAGCAGCCCCTCAAGTCTGTGTGAAAAACTGTGATAAACTGTTGAAAACCTTTTTGAGTGTGCAACAGCAAGTGGATTGTTCAGCTGGCAGCCATTAGCGCCAAGAGCTAAAGAAAACGTTTTGTCTGTGTAATGTGATGGTCTAACTCAGGGGTGCCCACAAGGTCGATCGCGATCTACCAGTCGATCGCGTAGCGATCACTGGTAGATCGCCATGTCCTCTCCTCCCACCGCTTCTCTGGCTCCCCGCTGCTCTCCCCAGCGAAGTGAAGGAACCGGCGGCGGGGGAGGACGGAGCCGCTGTCACAGAACTAATGCAGAGCGGTGAGGAGAGAGAGAGAGACGCTCGGCCAGGATCTGACAGTCGGCGCCTCGCTCTCCCCTCACTGCTCGTCCGTTCTGTCACAGCGGCTCCAGGCACACAGGCACTAATGATCGCACTGTGGGCGAGGGGCCTGGCTGCGGTGCCATTGACTTCAATGCACCGCCACGCCCCCTCCCGCCCCTGAATGCAGGTGTTTTTTCATTGGTAGATCTCAATGAGCTCGTCATTTGGAAAGTAGATCTCCAGACGAAAAATAGTGGGCGCCCCTGGTCTAACTATACAACTCATTCATTTTGTATGCAACCAAGCAGTACAACATGGCTATTGGTAGATCAAAGCATCTTTGTTTAAAGACATTGCCATGTACATGGTCACCTTGGAGAGATGAGCAATCCCAAAGGCAGCTTAGAAGACTGCAACCAGTAACAAGCCCATTGCAGATGAGCGGCTTCCAAACTGCTTGCCTTTGGCACGTCTTTTGTGTAAGATAACTTTCACAGCAATAGATGGGTATGGCCGTATGCCAGAGTTTGTATGCACCCAGAACTGTATAGACCACCAAGCATGAGAAAAAAAATGGTTTCCTTAACTAGGAGGAGCCTTTTAAATCTTCAACACCCCCTCACTTTGGCTTGCTACATTTAGCCACAAATATTCAGACACAGCCAAAAATGTTTATCAGACTTGGTTAATTTTGACAGTTGGCGGTGCTCCATAAACCTCTGTTGCCCTAATCAGAAGTGGTAATCTTCTCCATGCACCTCCTCCATAAACGTGGATATTTGGGCGCACCAAATGTTTGTTTTTATGCTTTCAGCCACCCAAGTCAATTTAAGTACCCCCAGCAGCAACTAGTCAGCTTTGTCCATTCATTTTTATTCCTGTAGTGGATTTCTAATAACCTATTTGGCTGAAGCAACTCGTGTTTTTCATGCATGTTGGGAAATGAAGGCCAGTTTAGTTTTATAATGAAGTAAGACTTCTCAAGGGGCTGCTAATGCAATTGCTGTAGGGCAATGTAAGGTCTGTTTTTGTCTGTGGGAACACGATTTTCATCCAGAGCTACGTGTCCATGAAAGAGAAAATGACAACATTTGACAGTTCTTATACATGGGGTGTACTGTGATTAATTCCAGGTGGTTCACAGAATTAATAGCTGCTTTGTTTAGAGAAGGAGATTTACAGATTTGTTCAAGTCTATCCATTTAACATTATGGCTTGTCAGATCAAGATTAATGTGCAGTATTGTTAATACATTGAGGTCTGTTTGGCTGGATTCATGCCTTTTTTGGAGTTTGACAGAGGGCGAGAAAACAAATCGCTTGTACTTGCATATTGAATAAAAAGTTGCATATATTGACTGACTAGTATTGACATGACAGGTTCTTTGTGTTCATCTTTGATTGGCAAAAATACTTTCTCCAGTTTCTTTGGATATGAAAACTGTAGCTGTACATCAGAAGTTGCAGTTTAAATGTGTGAACAAAATGGCTGCATACTCTGTATATAGGCCACATAACCACCCTTTTATAGGAAAGTGTTTCCCCAGACGCTTGAGGGAGAGTTGACAGAGACCCTGTTTTTATGCAGTTTTTACTCGGTCGTTATCCTCTGTTGAATTACAGTGATCGCTAAAATGTTCTGCTTGGGTCTTTCCTGCTTTTGTTTCTGAGCAGTTTTTACACAGGCAAAATTAATATTGCTTTAATGATATTTAATCTCTAAAATGAGTTTTACTTTAATTTCCGGTCAGAAAAGTTAAGGAAACTATTTTAGTGTTTAAGTTTTTGCTCTTTGGTTGAGGGGAAGCCGTTATTTCTGCAGCAAGTAATTCCTAATGCATTGCCCTATGCTCTATAGCAGCAATGTAATCTAGTGAGATATTGTATTACATGGAATGGCCGTGTGCCTTAGCAATCAAGTGCCCTTTGCACTATGTAGCTTAGACTATTTTTGTATTCCCTGGATTTAGATTTAAAATCCGCTTGGTGCGTTAAGCTTGTTTTTCCTGGCACAAGTTTTTTTTTTTTTCTTTGATGCAATGCATGCTTTATTCAGTACCTTGTGAATAGGGGTCCATTGTGAATTTTACACTAATATACAAAAATAATTTGTGCCAGATACCTTGCTAGAAATGATAGTGAGGGGATGTACCCATTGGGATGCTTGCTGTCACTTTCTAATTTGACCAAAAAAACCCTAAAATGCCAGTTGTGTTATTAAAATGTATTTTGATTGAACTACTAGCACTACACCATGTATGCTTTCATCAAATATGATACTGTTCAACTTTGCTTGAGAATCCTTTTCCTTTTTTTCCCCTCCTCTCCCTTTTTTCTTTGTAAGACATTGGTTTTATTTATTTTATTGATGGTACTGTCAGGCTTCCGGAAATCTTTTGTTGAAATATATGGCTCCTTTCTCCTTTTTTATATGTTTAGACACAAGAGTAACACTCAGTAAGGAAATGTTGTAGCTTTAAATAGAGGTCTAAGGCCTGACCTACAGTTGTGTGGTTTTCTTGTTTGTCAGACTGGAGCCATTTTCTCATTTTCACAGTTCAGCTGAAAACAAAGGGCCCCTTATGCTTTCCAAGCGCTCCGCTCTTAGGGCTGACATCAGCCTTTTCCCAGCAGGCAGTGTTTCAAAATTAAGAGTCCTTCTTGCAGATCAGGGAACGGGTCATGCGGCCTCTCCTCCTGGCAGCAGGGAACGTGGAAGGCAGCGAGGATAGCAAACCCACAATCATGCATGCTGCTCACAAAATTCATTTGAAACACACCCAAGAGAGACTGCTGTACGGGGTAGAGATTTTGTCAGGATAGTAATATGGGGCTCTCATGGCTGACTAGTCTTTGAAAGTGTAAGCTCTGAGCTTCTCGTACATGTATAGCTTTTATAATTTAGTTAGCATGTCAGTGTCCCAGCACCTGCTATGCACACTAGCTTGTTCCATGCCCATAAGAATAGGACTACAATGGTGATTAGTTTGCTGCTGGGAAGTTTTTAAAGTACAACTTTACGTAACTTTACGTGGAACTTTACATAAGAAACAATTGTAGGCAGGCATTTTATTGTAGAAGAAACATACAGGTCTCCTTCAATGAAACCTTACCTTTCAACTCTCCATCTTAAGTCCCTGTTCACACATAGGCGTTTTGATGCTCAAAGGTAAGCGCGACAAAACTCTCAACACAGGAAATCACATTAATTTAAATGGCCCCTGTTCACACCTGAGTGTTTTCTCACAAGCCGTAAAACGAGCAACGCTGTAAAAAGTACATGAGTTTCTTTTTGGCAAATTTCAGCGCGTTTGGCCCCATAGACTTCAATGGAAACGCGTGACACAAGCATTTTGAGCGGTTTTGCATGCGTTTGTCCATTCACTGTAATGTCTTTCAATCTGCCCGCAAAAAGGCACGTTTCAACGTGTGCTTTTAACGTGCACAAAAATGTGCAAAAGTGTGCTAAACACGCCAGACAAGAATGCACACTGATGTGCGCGAAAACGCGAATGTCTAGGTGTGAATGCAGATTGAGCTACACATGAATAGCTCTGTATAGATTCTTGGCATGACTCAATGCCAGGATGAATTGACTCCCATGGTCATGCATGGGTGTTGCGTCATCCCAGACAGGCCAATCAAGATGGCCAAAAATGCCAAACCCAGAAGACCAGGCAAACGTGTCAAAGCCTGCAAGGGAGCTTATGGATGTCGCAAATCTTGAGCAGAGGTGAGGAAAGTGGGGACTTCTTCTTCTACTTTAAATCTTCATAGCAAAGAGATTTAATTGCCAGCTCTACACTTGCTCACAAAATGGTGACAGAAGCTAAATTGGTTTGAGGTGCACAGATCACCAAATCTCTGGAAGCCAACCCCTGGTTGATTAGATAATAATGTGGCCAAGAAGGGAAAATAAGGGTTTGTGTTGGCTTAACAGAGCGACAGATCCAATAAACATCACATCAAAAATGATTTAAATTTAGTAAATTTAATGTTTGGACAAAACAAATTGTTAAAAAGGAACATTTAGACAATGTAATTGAGATAAAAGAATTCGCCCCAATGGGGGAACCTCCTAATGACCCACTTGCGGGACTCCAAGTGGGTCATTAGGAGGTTCCCCTATTGGGGCGAATTCTTTTATCTCAATTACATTGTCTAAATGTTCCTTTTTAACAATTTGTTTTGTCCAAACATTAAATTTACTAAATTTAAATCATTTTTGATGTGATGTTTATTGGATCTGTCGCTCTGTTAAGCCAACACAAACCCTTATTTTCCCTTCTTGGCCACATTGTTATCAAATGGTGACAGAAGAAAAGGATAACCATCTCAGAGCTAGTCCCATCAAAAGTAAGCCAGCCAGCAACGTCCTCCAAGTATGTGAGGGGAAATCTCCCCAATAGGGTCAGAGCCAGCAGTCAAAATGTGACAGAGGCTCTAAACCTTCTCCACTCTATTTAAAAGGACATTTTGGCTGTAGTGGGACTTTAAAATGTTCAGTACGTGTTGTAAAAACCCCCCACTTCCTTCAAGGTGAGTAGAGACTTGGGAAAGGATAAATATAGAAAGCAGTTGCCTTGCCTGGAAAATCTTACTCCCGTCCAATGTCTGGCTTTATGGGCCGAGTGGGACTGTCAAACATGTCACCTGATGACTTGGAGAAGCACTGGAGAATATGGATACTCCTCCAGGAAGTCAGGTGTTCAGCTCTGCTTCCAGCATTTGGGTTTATGGTTTATATGAAAGCCAGGGCTGTAAGTATTACAAGTTTAACTCCTCACATTCTGGTCAGCCACTAGTCTCATTAGGTGTGAATACATAGGTTTAAAATTATTTTCAAACGTGATCAGACATTAAAGAATGCCACAAAGCCGTTTCCTGATGCGGTTTGGGAGGTAATTTGTAAACTCTAAAGGTTCCTTAGCAGACGATGTTCTAGAGAAATCTTTGCTCTCTTAGCAGTTCACCCACTATTATCAGCTTGTGCTTAGGTGATGGTGTTTGTATTAAAGGAGAATTATGAGGCGAGTGACTTTCACTCTGCCTCATGATGTGAGCCGACCTGTGACAATGAAACTGTCACAGGTCGGCTCAGTAGATCGGGAAGGGAGCAAACACCGTTGCTCACTCCCTTCTCGATCTATCCCTGCAGAGAGCCGTGACTGCCAAGGCTCCCTGCAGGGATTCCCCCCCTCCCCTGTCCGATCCTCCAGCGCTGGCTGGCGAAACTGACAAGGAGGGGGCAGGCACAGCTGGCTCTGCCTCTAGATAGGCAGAGCCAGCTGTTAATCCCGCAGCTGGGTGGATCCAGACAGTATTGTCGGGATCCGTCCCGGCTGCGGCGTCTCGGTATACTGCGAGCTGTAGCTCGCGGTATACTGAGCTTTGGGTCACGGGAGAACGCTAGTTTGTGTTCTCCCGTGACCCTTAGGAGAACTATGGGGAAAAGCCCTGACCCCATAGTTCTCCTTTTAAGTAGTAATTCCTCAGCGGTCTATGGGGCAGACTGCTTCAATTCAGATAGAATAGAGTGGTGGGTCCAAAAGCACACCAGCGAGACTAAATGCAGGGAGAACTGAGCTTTCTCTGCAGCATTCTCCGCAAAAGACACAGGTGAGGTATATGTGACCAAAGTTGATTAATACCTTTTTAGATCTGCCAACATCTATGTAGTGTTACTATGCGGTCTAGTAAAATAGAAGATAACGTGGATGATGGAAACCTATCACATCACCCCACAGACCAACTGTTACCTTTAAAATTCTAGCCATTTTATTGCCTTATAAAATATATATATATATATCTATATAGATATATAGATGGATATATCACCCTTTTTCCACGCAAAGGCAGACGGTGCTTTCACCTCACTATTGACATCAGGACCGGAAGTGAATGTCTCATTTGTAATTGCAATGTAAGCTTACAATTCTCACACTACTCCCGAAAGCAAAAATGAAGGGAGGGAGGAGCTGCAAGTGACTGCCCAGACTGCGGTGGTGGTGCTCGGTACACGACTGTAATGCATGCATAGTGGAGGGGAAGCCTCCTAAGTGCCGGTGCTTTTTGCAAATGTGATGAGCTGCTCTGCTTCCGCATCTCGGTAACACTAAAGCAGGGGTAGGCAACCTCGGCTCTCCAGCTGTGCTTTAACTACAAATCCCATAAGGCATTGCAAGCCACAAGCATGACTCCCAGAGGCAGAAGCATGATGGGGATTTGTAGTTTCAGCACAGCTGGAGAGCCAAGGGCTCTGCACAATGTTGTGGCTGTATATTTTCTATTTATGTTCCTTGTTGCAGGGCTTGCATGCCCTACTTCTGTTATTTTTGTAACCTTTTATGCGGAAAAAAAACCTGGCAAAAAACAAATAAAACCTTTGTGAAAGAAATTAAGAGGAAACTGTGTGCACAATTAGGACCAAAGAGTTAAATACGGAAGTAATCATATGATCTGAAAATAGAATATAATGTTAATAATCGTTAGTAGGGAACACCTTGTGGAGGACACTAAGTTTTCCATTAATTTACTATTTAAAATGGTTTCCTTGGCCTCTGTTTTTCTGATTTGAATAAGTTGTAGCCATGTGAAACTTGGGGAAAAAGTGAATATCTGTAGAGCAGGAGGAAGAGGTGGACCTTCGATTTCAGACTTTAATGAAAGAGCCCTATAAAGAGCAGTTTTCATTTAGCAGATTTCCCAGATGTTTCCTGAACTTTGTCAGATGTTACATTTACTAGAAAGTTTAACTCCTGGGAAGACGGTTGTTGTGGAGATTGTTGCTACAGACATTCTTTCCGGGGAAGGTTTTGGAACAAATTCTGCTTTTGCTTCGAGCCTTCAATAAATTGGCCTTGCACGCACTAACAGCTCTGAAAAGGAGTGAGGCTGCAGAAAAGGGAAAGCTGACCGTGGCCCATTATTGGTGTGCCAAGGAAAATGGGCACAGCCCATCACAGCTCAGCACTCTCCCCTGTAAAATCCTGCTGCTTGTCGTGGTCGTGCTTAAGAACCACGTACGCTGATGTGTTATTAAACCAATAAAGGAAAATAATTGCGACCTTTGCAAAATGAAATAGGATGTAACACATTGGCCTCTGCAGTACAGTATTGATTGTCACTGTAATTTCACAAATGTTCTTCACCGAATTCCATCCTGTGTGTAAAGTGTTAAGGCTGAGCTCCGGACACCAAAACCTTTCTTTAACCCCTTCATGACTGAGGCCCTTTCATTTTTTGCACCCATGTTATATTCCAAATTTTAGGCCTGAAAATGACTTAAAACCCCCCAACATTATATATTTTCTGAATGCCAAGACCCTATAGAATAAAATGGTGGTAGTTGCAAATTTTTATGTTGCTCAATATTAGCGCAACTCCTTATTAAACCCCAACATTTAACGCGGGGGACTTTTAAAATTTTTTATTATTATTATTAGATTGATTTTATTTAATTTTAATTGAAAAAGCTTTTTAAAGCTTTTTTTTTTTTTTACTTTACTTGACTGCTATCACATAGAGGGGCTTACAAGCCCTCCCCATGTGATAGCAGAAGGTCGTGACAGGTACTATTTAAGGTGATGCTGGGGGTCCAAAAGACCCCCAGTGTCACCTTTACACTGGAAATAAGCTATTGAAGTGCAGATCGCACTTCAATAGCTTAGAGCTGGGCTGCAGGAGCCCAGAACTGACAGCCCAGGGACCGGAAGTGATGCAATCTGCATCGTTCCCGGTCCCATAGAACGGGGGGTGGATTGATGAACGGAAGTTCTTCGACCTCCTCCCCAGCTCCCCGCGGACACCAAGGACGCCAGTCCCGGGCCCGTATGAGGGGCAACATTGGTCTTTATTACAGGAAATACCTGTATAAGTTTCACACTCGATTACTGCACAGATCTGAAACCGGTGCACAAAGCACACTTGGAGCTTTGCTTAAAGTTCTGCCCTGCATATAGCCTAGATCTAGGGGTGCCATGTGAACGGCATGGGCTAGGCCATATTCCAGCATTAGCAAATATTGAAGTGGCATGTGTATTCTTAATTTAATCCGTGGGCTTCATTTATAAAGGTTTTGCCCAGAGTATAGTCAGGATGATGCCATTCACACGGCACTAGCACCTTAGATCTAGGCTAGATCGATGCCAGGCAGAACTTTTATAAATTATGCACATAGATTCAAGTAAGAAAACATATGACTCTACTTATACCGGAGTAAGTCCTATGCATTTTATGAGTACAGCGTTTTTGGTTCTGAGGGTTGCCTCCTCTTTACTTTGCTGTCCTCCATATACCTTTTTTAAAGAACCATTTAGGTTCCGCCTCTCGACCCCACACCTGTGCTGTGAGACCATGCCTACAAGAATACTTTTGTTTGTAAAATGTACCAGCTTGGATATCAGCTATGCTTTTGCTGTGCCGGCATTCCACAGTTGGGTACAATCAAAGCATCTCTGGACTTCGGGTAAAGACAAAGAAGAACTTTTTCAATTTTAGGTGAATGAATGCAGCTTCCATACACTGCCTGGCCAAAAAAGTCCCCACCTGGATTTAGCTAAGCAGATGGGTATGTTCCTTCCATTGGATAAGTGTTATGATTTGGGGTAGCTTCAGTTGGTCAGGTCCTAGGTTCAGCAACGTTATGTCCAACAAAGCGAGGTCAGTTGCCTATCGGAATATACTGAATGACCCTGATGGCACAGGAATATTCCAAAATGACAATGCCAGGTTTCATTGGTCTCAAATTGTGAGAGTGGTTCAGGGAGCATGAGACATAATTTTCACACATGGATTGGCCACCACAGGGTCCAGACCTTAACCCCATTGATAATCTTTGGGATGTGCTGGATCTACAAGATCTTGGTGAAAAATTACTGCAACTCTGGATGGAAATAAATGTTGTTGTGACATTGCATAAGGTTATTTTTAGATTGTAAGCCCTCACGGGCAGGGCCCTCCATGCCATCTTGTCTTGAATTGTATTGTGATTGTAATGTCTTCCTTTATATTGTAAAGCGCTGCACAAACTGTTGTGCTATACAAATCCTGTATAATTGAAACAATACCACAATAAACGTGTGCCGTAATCAAAGCTAAATGCGGTCCAACTAAATATTAGTGACTTATTTTGGCCAGGCAGTGTATTTTTGTTTTATAGGATGTCAGGCGTAAGATTTTAAAGGGTTATTCCACTAAAGTGATTATTTAGTATAGAAAGAGCTGGGGTTCTGAGTCAGCCTCTGACTTCTTTTTTTTTTTTTTAAATCAGATATTTTTTATTTGAATTTTGCACTTTTTAAAATTTTTGTACAACACATTTTGACATTGCATACAGATTTCTGCAATACACAGTCATAACAGTAAAACATGAGACAACTAACACAGCCATTTGGTCCGACTTGCATCACGCATATAGAGTATGCGGGGGGGGAGGGGAAGGTGGCAGAGTCAGGGGAAACAAGCCCAAAACCATTTCTCTGTACTTTACTACACGTGGATGATGATTATACATTCACATGCCTCCGAATTTACGTTCTGCTCGAGTCCCGATAGACATGGGGGAAACACATAACTCCTGTCATCAGGGGGGGGGAGGGGGGAAGTGCCTCTGACTTCTTATATGTATCAGATGCTACAATGAAGTAGTTCCCAACCGAAATTTCCAACTCTGCTCCTATCCACTTGGTAGTTTTGGGTGTTCCAGCACCCCTTGTTGCAAGAAAAGATATAGTCCAAATTGCGTAACACTTCAGCATCCAAAAACTTAAGACCTAATTTATAGGACATACTCAGTGCATCACTATAACTTGATCAGAATCGCATGGATTATTATTTTCATAAACAAATCACAAATTGTAGAAATGAGTTGCTTGGATCTAGATTTGGATTGGCACATGAGATTCACAATTTGTTCATGACCATCGAGATTTGCACAGTTGGCTGCAACATGTGTATAAAATCTCCTGTCGATTATAATCAGTGGCAGCTTCTTGGCCTCTGATCGACCGTAAGATAAATTTGAAGGTTTTCCTTTTGTTCCTAAAACAAAACATACAGATATTGCTGTAAGGTTTGTATTGGAAAACCTTCCTATTTGCCGGATCGCCGCATTGTATTCTCTTTATTTTATTGGGCTCATCACCCTTTTTCGTGTTTGATGATCTTGTCATATAATGCAGCATCGGAGAGGACTTTTAATTTGACATGGGGCCTGCCAGCCCGTTTTGTGCAGAGGAGTGCGCCTGCCAAGTTTGTGAGGCCCACGGCTCTCTGGCGGGAGGATACGAGGTTGTCTTCGTGCTCTTTGGCAATGATTAAAGGAGGTTAGTATTAAAAGAAATGTTCATTTCATCCCCTTATCCTATATTTTTTTTTTTTATCCCAGATGGTCATCTATTCTCATCTGCAGTTCATTTACAGCATGAGACAGCAGGGAAGGAACAGTGCTGCAGAGGAGAGAGACACGGAGAAAGGGCCAGCCTTGTGTTCTCATTTCAGTAGTGCAGTTGGTAGTGGCAGCATTGTTACCTTGTTACAAATTAAATCTGCACATTAAATGCAAAGTTTATGGGGTTTATTGGGGGTGTAACATGAAACATGTTTACATTGCAACCCCCTCCCCCACTTTCCTGAATTCGTCTATGGGGTTATTCTATGTGCAGGCTGCTGTAAAATTTGTAATTTTACATGGCGGCTCCCACACAGCCACGTCAGCCATTCACGAATCCTTTGACAGGATCTGTGAATGGAGATACTTGTAGTTCTCAGTTGAAGTCAAGTGCTGTAAAGTTACTTCTAGTCCATTCATACTTCCTCCCGTCCCTTATCTGAAAGTCCAGTACCTTGGTACGGACAAGAGCTGGGAGGAGGAGTCTACAGGAGCCGGAACATTGAAGCCAGGATCTACTGATCACAGTTGCAATGCTTTGCGGGCTCCAGTGCAAAAAATAATTCACATTTTCTTTTATGAATGTGTGCACATTAATCTAATTTTAAACATAGACTTGCATTTGAGAGAGACATAATATTCTACGGTCAAGTCAGGCAAGTATTACTGGTCATTTAATTATATTCATTTATAGAGAAACATGAAAGGATCTCTAAAAATCCCTCCAAAAAATATTGTGATATCAGACGGCACTTCAAATTGGGCTTATGTATTATACATTTGGGAAAGGAAATTGTCTCCAGCAACCAGTAAGCTGCCAGTTGAGCTTTTTTTTTTTTTTTTTTTTTTTTTTTTTAAGGAGAAGGGGGAAAAGAAACCTGGGGTGCTGATTTCATATAAATCTATTCTAGAGACCTTTTGTTGCTTGTTCATTTAAATTACTTGCAGCTTGGTCTAAATTTGTATTCTATAGAATGGTCAGATTTTATACTATAATCTAATGTTTGTAAACTGGTCATAATTGTGATAATTGTCTGGGGGAAACAAGTCTGCTATGGCCATAGACCAGAAAAAAAACATATTTATATATCATTTTTGCAATAGCTCAGTCTTATCTGGTCTGGCTTGGACTTGCGTGACAAAATAGCATAGCATGCTAGTATTTTTGTGATGGACTGTGTATCCAGTCTGTCATACTTTATATTCATTGCATATAATAATTGAGCATGCATTTTTAAATAGCAGGCAGGTCATAAAATTTTTTTGTAGTTATGACCTTATTTTGAAGTAACACCCTACTTATAAAACTTAGAAGAAATGATTTTCACTTTTTTGACTCTGGTGTCCTTTTTAGATGATGAAAGTTGTTCAAGTTTATGCAGAATCACAAGAAATTAATCTGCAGGTAAGCTTTCCAAGCTGTGCTAACTCATGAGGTGTCTTTGCATAACCCCAGGTGAATTCTGTTTTTTTGTTTTTTTCCCCCCCATAACAGAATGACTCTGAAGTGGCACAAGCAGGAAAGGCTGTTGCATTATACTTTGAGGACAAACTTCCAGGAATCTACCCTGACAGGACCTTCCCACCATTGCCAGACTTTGAACCAGAGGACGATGATGGGGAAATAACTGAGGATTCAGATGATGATTTTGTACAGCCTCGGAGGAAACGCCTAAAGTCAGATGAGAAGCCAGTGCATATAAAGTGATTTTAGTGCTCTGGACTTCATAATTTCTGTAGAATATGTGGACTTTTAAGAAAAACTTATTTAAGTGTTCCTGGAATATCTTCTCGCCTGCACCAGCCACCTTCAAGGAGAAGCTGGCAGCTTTTAGACAGTATTAGACCAACTGATGTTTGTACAGAAGAGATGAACATTCTTTTAAAGAAGACAGATGGAGGAGACTTGTAGTCACTTTGTTTAGTGTTTTTTGTTTTTTCATTTTCTTCTTCTTCTTTTTTTTTTTTTTTTTTTTTTTTTTTTTTTTTTTTTTTTTTTTATAGAGAAGGTGAGAAAGTAAACTGGGTTGCTATGGTGACACAGATACTTTCTTCCCCTCCTGGTTTCGATCAAATATTTTCCTCATTGCTGTGTGAGGAGAGCAGTTAGCATGTGGTGACAGCGTTCTGGATTTATGGTTTATTATGCCCACTTCACTCATCCATTGAAACAAAAATTGTGTGTGCACTTCTCAGATGGGAAGCAATTATCGTTACACTCTTAATTTATTATTATACACAATGACCCCTTGCTGGGTCTTTCACCAGGCATGGGCATAGCCGCAGCTACACACAGTTGGCGATCTTGGAAATGCATGAGGCTTTTATCAAATGAATTTGCTTTCACTTCTCATGTTTAGAATAGTTTGTGAACTTTCCTGAATGTTTGCATGTATTTAAATATCTTCAAGACCTGTCCATGTTGAGCTGGTCATAATGTGGATGACCACAGGTTATACCACGCGATAAACAAAAACTGCCTTTTTAGTAAGGCTGATCATTTTGTTTTCAGAAGTGTTTGGACCGATTTGAGATCATTGCACAGACAAGTTTTTTGTCTTTGTGTTTAACTTCAAGCTTTTTTTTTTTTTTTATCTGTTTAGAACGAAGAGTCTTAATGGGGATTACAGAAAAGATCTGCGAGACCGAAGTCGCAGCCCGATAGAGCGAGCAGCTGCACCGACAATGGGTTTACATGCAAATCACCTGTACAGCTCGATTCCAAGCATCAGTATGGATCAACCTCTCGCCCTCACCAAAAACAGTGACCTGTCCCGAAACATGGGGATGACACCCACTATGAGCCCTGTGGAACGACAGCAGGTAAGAGGTTATGTCATATAATACCATATAATGCCAATGTTAGAAAGCCAGTATTCCCATGGCCCTGTTCATTTTTTTCCACTTTGGGCTGACAAAAGATTTATTAATTTTTATGGCAGGCGCAAAAATAAGACAGTTGACCTTGGATAATAATTGTAGCCAATATGGTGACCAGCAGAAATACAGTGCACTACATTTCCATGACTGTGTACAATGCTTGAAAAGAATAGAAGGAAGATGCAGATAAACAATGTGTGTGATGAACAGGTCGTCCAATCTTTCTTAAATGGCTAGACTTATTTGGCCATACACATGTGACCAAAGGCCGATGCAGTTATCCTGCAGATAGATTCTACTTTTTTCTGAATAGTAAGGCCCAAAATTAGGCTAATCAGTGTGTATGGTCAGCATTGAAATTGTTGTATTGTAAATGAGGCAACCAACAACAACAGGGTTAAGCTCATGCTAACGTCTGATTTAAAAAATCTCAAATGTAGCTGATCACAAGGCCAGGTGGAGTCCTCAACTACATGAGTTTTAATGTCTTGGTGGTTTGAGATTACATCGGTTTTTAGTCCTCTGTAGCATGGCTTTCAGTGTCCTGCTCAGAAGATATTTGTCAATCTGAGTGGGCACCTGTACTAAAAGAACTTCAGTGGCTTACCTCCTTCTAAAAATACTAAGTCATTGGCCAAGTATTAACATTCAGCTACTGAAGTCTGGGAAAGTCGGGACCCCTAATCTTTGCACTTGTTCTTTTGTCAGTGAATCAAAAAACATTGAAGCCTTTAGATCAGGGATGTCCAAACTCCGGCCCTCCAGCTGTGGTGAAACTACAAATCCCATGAAGCATCTCTCTCCGGGAGTCGTGGCTGTGAGAATCTTGCAAAGCCTCATGGGATTTGTAGTTTCACCACAGCTGGAGGGCCACAGTTTGGACATCCCTGCTTTAGATCAAGATAACAGCCAGGCGTTCAGTATTATCAAGAGGAAATTAATTGATGCCAACCGGTGTATTTTGTTGGAACAAGTTTCCTTTAAGCTACTGAACAAATTTAAAGTCTCCCTGGTAGCTTGCCCCTTAATCCACCCTTCATTTACCTTACATTTCATTAAGGACCTTGAAAAGATATGACTCATGATGGAGAAGACACCATCATGACCTTAAGAGGTGTTTTCTCCATCGTTTGCTTTGTGTCTTGTGTATGTGCCTGACATGTTGAAAGAAATAGTTTTTTTCCTTCTCTTATAAGGCAGGAGTTCAGTGAAGTGAACTTGCTGTTTTAGGGATTTAAGGTTCTATATTTAGCTTCTACTGTTTAGCAAAGCAAACAACCCTGTTGTTTTTTCGGAATTAATAACTTTTCAGTCAAAAGAACATTGAGATTATCCTAAGCACTAATGCTTTATCAGGCAGTGCAGCTCTCTGATCATAGCATGTCTAGCCTGACTGTAAGCATATGATGGCCATCAGTCATTGAGTTCACAGTCTGAACTTGTAAATGGCCATTTGTGAAGAAGAAATATGCCTAAAATGTGGTGTTTCCACCAAGCCTACGTGGTTATGTAGTGTGCAGGCTGACGCCCTGGGGGAAAAGTAGATATCCATCTGTTAGATGCAACATGACCAGTTGGTTCAGCCGGCCTCTGCCACTACAATGATGTGCCAGCTTGCTCCCCTTCCTGGGATTGGTCAACCTAGGTATCTACTTCAAGTGAATCTTGCAGTGCACATAAATCAAAAAAAAAAAAAAAATCTTATTAGTTTTTTCTCCCCAGGCATTTCTTTGTTCCCAGCATCTGAACAGTGTAGTAGGGGAGTGAGGAAAAGTTATAAGTATAGTATAGTATAGTCATTAAAGTGATTGGTTTGCTTTAAGTTATATAATTCCTGTAGACATGATGAATCATTTCCTAATCCAGATAACAATCACCATAGGTATCCAAAACAAGTTATTGAACAGGGTTTCGTGTACTCAGCCATATTTGGTTAGCAGATACAGGGCTGCCCTGATGGTAATCGCTGCCTGAGGTGATTTTGTTCCCAGGAAGGGGGGTATTGTTCACTCTCTCACACTTGTCGTCAAGGAAGGTGGGGTTGTAGAGTGGTAGCAGATGCGGCTCTGTCTCTCAATTTGCCCAGCTCATTGACAATAGCGGTTGGCAGGAGCTCAGCAGGACCCAGCCAGAGCGTCCCACTCCACTTTATGCAACCGTTTTTCAGTGAGCTGGGCAGAACGACAGACATACAGAGCATCCCATGTTGCTAAGAGCTCCTAGCAAGCCTGGACGCTTTGACGGCATTTGGCCCCGTCTTATCTATTGGCCACTTAGGTGCCAAGTGTGTATTGTAGGATGCAAGGAGGAGTGTATCAAGTTCCCCCTTACCTGGGGATGCTAGTTATTTCTTGGGCCTGTAGTAGCAAGTTTAGGTAATCTGCTTTCCAGCTATGTTTTCTCTTAAAAAAGTGCCGGTCAGGCCTAGAAAATAATTGTTATTCTATGATTGCCTGACTCAACTGAAACATGTCCCAACAGTGTGTAAAAGGTCTGCCCATTGCACCATGAAATCTGCCATCAGGAGACCATTTAGCATGAAGCAGATGTGCAAGGAAATCCATTAAAATAAAATCCGTGCACCATCTCACTATCCTGTCATGCTTATATTATTCATATGTTGTTGGAGCATAGTGGTGGCAGAGAACATACAGTAAATCTTTACATTCATATTGAAATATTTTAAATTACTTTCACACAACAAATGCAGTAACTTGTTTCATTCTATGGTAACACATGTTGTTGGGTGTATTACTATATAGTAATCTTGGCTTCTTATCTTAGAACCGGCCATCGGTGATCACCTGTGCACCAGCAAGCAACCGAAACTGCAACCTTTCTCACTGCCCCATCGCACATAGTGGTTGTGTGTCAGCCATGCCTGCAAACTACAGGCGACTGTCAAACAGTAAGTGAAACATATATTTCCATCGAGTGCGTTACATGAAAGTAGAAAATGATAAAACAACTGAAGTCACCATGTGCTTTACAGATCAAATTCAGATTTTGAGATAGATTTTCAGTGTAGAAGATATTTTACCTTTCCCAGAACTACAACTGTGCAAGTTGCTGTAATTAAACATCTTTTTTTCCCTTTCTGGTTTAACATTAAAGTGATTGTGGTGTCATTGGCCCTCAGTAGAAGCGACAAGGCCTAAGCTATATGGGCGATTTGTGCACAGGTGCTCACACAATTGACTGATCTATGGCACAGCCCTTCTCTATCTTTATCTGTTAGAACGGAATATGGTTTGATGTGGCCATCTGAGGCAATGCAGTGAGACCCCAAATTGTACACCATAATATAGAGCACCAGTCACCCATGTAGGTTAAGTAAGGATGAGGGTAAGCGGCCATATTCAACAGTCTTTAATCTAAATCTTGACATACATTACCCGCTGTGTGATATGCAATATAAACCTCCAATCCCTGTTTTGCTTTCATCTTTGTAGCTACAACGGCTTGTGACCCTGTGGTAGAAGAACACTTCCGCCGGAGCCTCGGCAAGAACTACAAAGAACCAGAGCCAGTTGCCAACTCCGTGTCCATCACTGGCTCTGTGGATGATCATTTCGCCAAGGCGCTGGGGGACACCTGGCTCCAGATCAAAGCCGCCAAGGACGGAGTGTCCAGCAGCCCTGAATCTGCCTCTCGAAGAGGCCAGTCTTCTCCTTCCTCTCACATGGTCAATCATAATCACTCCCCATCTGTACTGTCATAAAGAAAAGATGTCTGCAAAATCAGGAGCAGCTACTTTCACTGGGCTTTCAAAATGATAACCATTAGTGTCAGGGGAAGGAGAGCGTTTTTTAATTTTGTTTTTCTTACTTCTATACTTGCTTTGGCACAAAGTGGATGCCTCTATCATGTTCTAGCAGGAACTATTGTTTTCTAATGTAGCATCCTAACTTCCTGCCTCTGTTACCAAAGAAACCTCTAATGCAAGCCTGCTGCCCACTGACTGACCCACCACAAAAACCCATTCACATTGCGATATATAAGTTGGTTGACCCAAGTGCTGTCAGCTTACCAGCTTCTAGAACTAGAAAGCTTTGTGTATTTTAACTATTTTTTATTTCTTATTGAGTAATTGTATTGTATGTATTTACTTGAAAAGAATTGTCTGTCATGTCTGATTTGCACTATTGAGAGAGGATCAAGACTTCTTGTGAGAAGCTAAAATTCAGAGGGCAGACTGCTTATAAAGAGTTAAGTGTACCTTTGCCGTTACAATATGGCAGCCATTTTGTGTTCCATTATCTAGTCCAGTTGCTATTCTGTAAGATTCGGTGGCCGTGTTGAGACTTCAGTGGCTTCCATTGATGCTCTCAGCAGGCAATAGGCGGCCTTTAAAGGGCAGATTCATCAAAAGTGAATATATCACTTTTAACTGGATGCTGATGGGTTGAGGCTCAGTGGTTTTTGGCATCCCTTGGAAATTCAACAATCTCTGTGGGATGATCTACAGGGATTGTAGCAAGAGGCATCTGGTCACTCTTCCCGGAATCAATGTACGAGAAGTATCAAATATAGTCATCATGTATCTCTCTTGCAACTGGACAGTAAATGACCGAGAAGGTACCCACTGGTAGTCTGCCATCACTGCAGTTTGTGTGCGTAGAGGTCAGAATGGATAATAGTGCGTTAAAGTGCATGTTATATGAAAATGTAATAGCTGGTAACTATTAATACGGAGACAAGTAACAATCAGAATACTTATTATCCTCTTCAGATGTAGTTTATTTTTTAACGGTATAGTCTTCTGACATACTTACTGCTGGTACAGTTGTACTCATTGTAATATTTTATTTGGTGTTCACATTAGCAGCAACCAGCTAGAGCCTCAGGACAGGCCTTGGTGAATTGATTAATGAATTCTGATAATGCGTGGTACAGGATGCTATGTGTTTGGTAAGCAATCACTTTAGTTGCTTTGCGTTCTTGTATATCATTGCTAGTTTGATAGCAAAACCGCGTCAGACAGGTTAGCTTGAGGACGAGTCGCCCCCCTCCCCTCCTTTCCTAACCCATTACAGTTAAATTAAATGTGTTGCTCGAGATTGCAGAATGAATTTAAAGCTTTGTGTGAATTGGCGACAATATGTACATTCCTTTTTGTCGGGAACCTACCACAAGCAGCATTTATTATTTTGTTCCCTGGTAGATATAAAATCGCCCCCGAGCTGATTTTACTGCATAACTCCTCTTGCCTTGCTTGGCTTTCCTCCCCATGTGCA
>NW_017306968.1:279104-312727 GCF_000935625.1 Nanorana parkeri
ACGTGGCCCCACCACTCACACTCCAGCTGCTTCATTGAACTATACGGACAACGCTGTCACAAGGTGGGTGGCGTATATATTCTATACTGTCCAACTCAGACATTTCACTACTATGTTACTGGGTAGTCAACGCTTAAGTGTTTGCCATTCAGTGTAGAACAAAAAATATTTTAAAAAACACCAAAAAAAATAAAATAACTTTTCAATGAACACTTTTTTTATATAGGTAACTTTAAGACCATCGTTACGCTGTGCGTAAAGAATGTACAGAAACAAAATTTGTAGGTATTTTTTTTGGAAAACAATTAATTTGTTAATGATATGTAGCTATTTAATTTGCCCTTTCTTTAAATGTAATCATACAGTTCTGTTTTTTTTTTTTTTTTCTTTCTGGTTTGGAGTAAAAAAGTTGATCTTTTTATTTTTTTTTCTTCTTGTTTAGATGTGTCTGTAATACAGTGACGTGCAGGTACACTTGTATAATATTGAAACGCTGCATTAATATTGGATAGCCACTAGCATGTCATTGCTGAGTCCGCCAAGTGTTGCAGGGATTCTGAAACACAAAAGCGGGGGTCTTTGTCAAGTGAACACATTGCGGTTTGTTATCCTGGACTTGTTTTTAAAAAGAAAGTTTCGGAATCAATGTCCATATAGAACTCGCAGGCTCCTTGTGATCTTTTTGTAACTGTCCTGGGTGAAAAAGGCAATCTGATCACTTCAGCTGTACAGTAAAATGTGACTCATTAAAACAATCTCATATTTGTGTGTTTTATATATATATATCGATATATATCTATATCTCTATCTATCTTATACAAGAGCAGTCTTAACTTTCATGACTCTGCTGCCCTATCTGAGATAGGTGCCTTGTATACAGCACAGGTGGCCAAACCACACTCAAATAAAGACAAGCACTCGACAATTTTCTTGTGTTTCTTTTAACTCGTAATTCATCGCATGGACATACACATTTCTTTGGCTTGTCTGTTTGTGATGCCAATTTGTGTGTTACTGTCAATGACATTGTGTGATGTCACTGGTTTAGATATACAAACCTTATGTTATAGTTGGCAGGATACAACACACTATTGAAGCTGTACAAGTGTAAAATAAATCACACGGCTAATACAATATTAACTAAAACCCATTTTGTAACTGGAGGTGGCTATTTAGTGTGCTTTCAAATTGGGAAGCTTTGAGTGCAACATTGATTGGCATTGGCCAGCAAAGACTCCAATACCTTTGGACCTTTGTACGTCTTCATAAAACGAACAATGTGCGTTTGACTTGTACCTGTTGCATAAATGCACTCTGGGAGCAGCCATTTTGTATGCTCAAATAACGGTTCTTTAGGAAGTAATGAGACCTACACATGTCGTCACTCACCCAGAGTTTAGCAACTTTTTGTGCTCAACAGGTGCTCTTTTTAATTCTCAACTCTCATTAACACAATCTGGAGAAAGTCAAAGCATACAATTCCGGGGTTTAAGGTCAAAGCGTTCTTGATTTTAAGATCAAAGCGTTCTTGATACCAGTGATGGACAAAAATGATAAAACAAAAAGAAAGTGTCTGGTTTTCCTTGAATGGAACAAGTCATTGGACATTTTTCTACATTTCCATGTTTGTAAATCTGTAATATAACATTCTGTTGTGGCCTTGTATTGTCTGGAAACAGAAAGGAGGAAAAAAAAAAGTTTGGCAGGCCATCTTTTTTTTTTTGTACGTTAAAGTAGCCTTAAAGAACAATAAAGTGCTCTTAAATCACACCCGGTGTCTATATATTTATTTTCTATCAATGTATACTTGTATAGGCTGAGTATGTGTGTTTATACATGGTACAGACCCCCCTTCCCCACCTAAACCAGTGCCAGGCTAATCTGAAAACCAGAAACATTGAACCCAAATGACTGATATTTTTGACTGCCTAGTGACCTTGAACAAATTGCAGCCAGGAAAGTCTAAATCAGTCCATCCTGCATACCTATTTCCAGGTCAGTGACTCAGTGCAAGATCTGGAACTATACATCTAGATCCTGGCTTTATTACTTAGTAATAAAAACAAGACAACAAAGGCGGCTCCCTTATTTCCATCCTCATGGGTTCACTTTAAATCTCGGCACAGGCATTAGATGGCAATCAATATAGACTTCTGTGGCTCAGCTGAGTAACAATACATCTTAGATGAGAATATCAAAACGTTCACTTGGATCTAGAGCAGGACGTGCATACATATTTACAACAAAAGTTGTGGTGGGGTTTATTAAACGAGGACTCTGAGGACATTCTGAGTCCTCGTTTAATAAACCCCACCACAACTTTTGTTGTAAATATGTATGCAGTTGACTAAATTGGGGTCTTGGAGCACCTGGGTGGAAATTTCCGGAAGTGTTATTTGATAGTAGAGCGGGACTTGAATGGGGAGTGGAAGGGGCGGGGGGCATTTGTTGCCCTCTGAGCTAGTACTTATATGATCTGCTAGTGGCCCTGGGTGCAGATACTATACTTGTTGAGGTCTCAATCAGAACAGAATTGTATGCTTTTGCCTGAGGAAGGGGATCCTCTGTGACCCCGAAATGTTTGCTGCTATTTGTTACACTGCACGTCAATAAGTAGATGTTTGCTTATCTATTTGGAGTGCCGTTATCTCTGTTTCTACCTCAATCAGAACAGGACCCACAATCAGTGACCATTGTTGGGTGTTCTATAGCAATCGGTCCCCTATTTAGACCTGAGATCACTGTCTCCCTCATGTCATGTGACTGAATGCTGAGGGCCACCATGGTCACCAATCAAGAGACACAATTGTATGGTACACTGCCCCTACCATGACAAGGCTAGTTGGTTGTGTTTGTACCCCAGGCCAAAGGTTTTCAATCCTCTCCTGTTGATATCATCCACACACGCATGTTTATTGTAGGGACCATCCCAGAGCTGACATCCTCGTGGGGTATTTGGGTCTCAAGTTCTATAGAAGACTTATTACCCCATGCTTTGAATTTTGATATGTTCATTTAGTTGTGTATGGATTATCATTGCTAGCAACTTAAGGTATCAAATATTGAAGAAATGTTGATGGGAGGCAAGACTAGAACTTTGGAAAAGGCCGAGTTTGAGTTTCAAAATCTGTTGCCTAATTCTGAAAGCGGTTCAGGGGTCTGTTGCACCTTCTGGATATACACAGAGAAGAACAGGTTCAAATCAAGATGCATATTAATGTGACACACTTTGAATAAGTACATTGTAACTACAGCAATGGGCACACCTCCTGAAATGTTTGTGTACTAAAAGCAGGACCACAACAAAGTCTGTCCCTCTACCGGCTTCCTAAGCCCAGCCAAGCTATGTGGGTGGGAGTTTAACTGATTATGCAAAGTTAACTGAAGCTTACACCTCACTGGGAGAAGTTATGTCGCCTTGCAAAACTTTAAGCTTTAGCTGTTCAGTAATATTGTGGTATTGGAGGATCTTTTCTAAATCCTCGAAAAACATGTAATAGAGATATAAATGTGTAGTGTATCTGGCTGAACAGCATCCCAGACTTTCTACAACCTATGACATGATAGCGTCCCTGCCCTCATCCCTGGAGTTCAGTTTAGCAAGAATGAGGTTCCTGTACTCAGAGCAGGAGCAGCTTCTTTGGATACCTAAGCAGGAGCCAGGGTCCTCCAGGTGTCTAGGTGGCCTCCATGCCCAACAACTGCACTTCTTTTTACTGGCACGGATGACATGCTAGTCTTTCTTTCCTCCCTGGGACACCAGCCACTGTAGTATTTTCTAGCATGACAGTAAGAATGTAGTATGTAATCCCACCGCCATCTTCTGACATGCAGAAGATGGAGGCGGGAATACATACCGCTTCCCAAATGTCACATTCACAGACAGTTCTTAAACCTCACTGTTCAAACTCACCCACACAGGGATGCTGGAGTAAGAGTTGGCAGTGGTCACATGGCCACTACTTTCAGTGCAGTTTGAAGGCTGGGTTCACACCATATGCATTGGGGCTGCAACTGCAGTTTTTTTTTTACCAGCACAGCCCCCAATACAAGCAAATGTGTCTTCTCATGGATGGGCTTGGTTGTTGCAATGGCACACGCCGGGAAAAAAAAAGTACTGCATGCAGCGCAGTGAGATCTGACACGGCACAACCGCCTCACACCTTGCTGTGCCTGGAGACACTTGTGACATTTCAATAAAATTCTAATAAAAAAAAAGTACACAGTGCAATGTGCTGGGGTCGACGAATCAACCCTGTGCTGGGTACCGCACACCAGCTGCTGTATATTTAGCGCAGCAGCTGGTGTGAATGGGCCCTTAGGTTTTTGTTGTTTTTATATCAATAGAAGTGGAAAGGAGTGTAGGGGAACAGACTGCGTGGCTTGTGCAAATAATGCTTTTTTTTTTTCTTTCCTTCAATGATCTGTGCAAAAATGTCAATATTCATAACTATGCAGATTACTGCCTGCCCCAATGTCCTTTCATCATTCAGCAATAAGGCCCAACAGCAATTTTTTTTTTAATCTGCTAAATCCTGGGGCAAGGCCTAAAAACCCTGTTCTGGCAGTACTAGGAGAGTCAGACCGCTGTTCTCACACAAAAGCAGCAGCACAGATGGGCCGCAGGTGCGAGAGCCCACGGTCTGACTCGCCTATCACAATCTGGATTGGGAGATGATGCACATAGGCTCATGGGGACCTAAGATTGGTAATCAGCCTAGAGATCTGTTTAGGATTGATCTGACTCTGTGTGAACCCTATAGATAGCCCAGTAGTGACCAGTGACCATCATAAAACATTAAGATGCTTTTAGCCTTATGAAACCGTAATAAACGCTGATATCTGTTTGCCAAGAGTTACAGCTCTGTTCATTATGCTATTGAATAACCCATCAATTTCTTTGTATAGTGCAGCCCTGTGGGACACCCTGAGCATTCAGTATAGTGTGAGCTGACATTACATAAAAGCCCAGTCTTTAGAAGTAATCTAAAAGGCCAATTCAGAGTGGAAACAATTCCAGGTCTATTTATAACAGCTCACAAATTCAGCACTTCTTTTGGGAAGAATATTTATATCACCCCCAACAAAACCTTCTTTCATGCCGCTTTGGAGCGTGTTAAAAATCCCTTTGAGTCGCTGTGACGTGGGATTGGAACAAAGGACTATTCAGTGCCCTCTGTCTATTAATATTTCCAGTGATTTACCGTACAATGCATGTATGACTAAGAGCTTGCAAAACACTTCACATTCTCAGCTAGAAATGTTGCCTCAATCTATGTGTTATAAAAGCTAAGACCCTTCCCCAAGGTGGGTTGGGTACCATAAGGCATATGGCACATTAGTGATCCTGTCAATGGCAGCGCCAGATGGTACAGGAACCAGTCACCTGTGTCACAAGGAACAAATCAGTGGTTTCTATGCCTTCCTGTCACTGGCAAGTTGCTGGCAGAGGTAGAATCGTTAGTATGCCATGGGTCAGATCACTTAATGTTCTAATGTCTGTGGGACATCTACAGATACTTGGGGCGGGCATGAATAGTGATTGCACAGGCTGGAAAACTGCTATTGTTTGCACCCCAAAAAGCCAATACCAGATGTGTCTGCTAAACACTCCCCCCCACCATAGAGGTGCTTGCACATAGTTACATAGTATTTGAGGTTGAATAAAGACATTAGTCCATCAAGTCCAACCTATTAGGATCTCATTCTAGGAGTACCCATACCCCTGTATATTACGGTCCCTTAAGAAATCGTCCAAAAGTTTCTTGAACAATTCCACATTATTTGCTGAAATCACCGCCTGTGGCAGTGAGTTCCAGACCCTAACTGATCTTACTGTGAAGAACCCCCTTCGCACCTTGTGCTGGAATTTTTTTTCCACCAATTTTAGGTTATGGCCTCTAGTTTTTGTAACGGAGTTAATTTTAAACAGTTTATCGCTAATGTTGCTACCACCATTAAACATTTTGTACATGGAAATCATATCCCCCCTTAATCTCCTCACCTCTAAACATGTAGCTGCATTAACTTCCATTGCCTCCTCCATGCCCAAATGCCAAGCTATTTTGATCAGTCAAAACTCCAGCACATCCTGGTAGTAATAGAGGTTGCTCACCCACCTGCCTCCCACACATTTCTAGTCATCAGTCAGGTAACTCATCATAGTGATGGGCCAATAAGAATTTGTGGTGGGTGAGAGGTAGTGGACAAGCTCCTATTTTCTCTCCCGTTCATTGAAGGACACAGGGCAACAGATCGTAGATCCTGAATGGTTGGGTATATCGCCACCTGCAGGAGTAGGACGCTAGGCACATAACAAAAAGACAAGACAGCCTAGGGGCGGCCCCTGCTGGTGGCCCAACCCCTCACTTGCTGACAAGTCTCCAGTTTTTTGCCTAGCGTCAGGAGTAAGGAGCTAAAAAATTTTCTCTGAAGAATTTTTTTCCTTTCTTCCGTTTGACTTGATTTTTCTTACAGCAAGTGTCCCCAGGGCGACAGGCTGGATGATTGTAGATCCTTGTAGTCTCCCCTGGGTGACCGACGAGCGTATGCAGACTCTGCTACGGTGGGTCGGCTGCGACGGGTGGTCCTCCCCGACGCCTATGGGATTCGTCCCGGGGGGGCTTCTGACAAGATTCTGCCAGTGAGGATGAGGCCGCGTCTACGCTCTTGGTTCAGGAACGCGAGACGGTTTCTGCGCTAGTCCGCGCTGACGTCCTCGTGGCCCCGGATTGGCCTCGGCGGGTGTGGTACGCAGATGTGATTCAGCTGGTGGTGGACGCCCTCTGGCGCCTGCCTCTGCGCCCCGATCTTCTGTCCCAGGGTCCTGTTTTCCATCCTTCTTTACAGTCGCTAGCTTTGACGGCGTGGCTGTTGAGATCCTTCAATGAACGGAGAGAAAAGGATTTTACGGTGAGTACAAAAATCCTATTTTTCCTGGAAGTGTCAGAGCTTTGCCTGTTCTTAGCAGCATTCAAAGGTGGAAGGGGCAATAGAAGCTGTATGCAGAATCCTCTAGGTACCTAAAGCCACTTTAAAGGGTATGTATAGTGTATTTTCAGTGAGCATGTTTTCTCAGCAATGTTTAGCTTGATTTTGGTGATGCGCAGATACATGTACAGATGCTTTTCCAGACTAGACAAAAACTCAAAGGTTAGGAGGAGGCAGCTGTCATTTGTAAGGAGCATTGGCTACGGGGCTCCTGGGATTTGTGCACCCCTGTTTTAATGTAAGATAAAGTTAGATAATTGTATTAGGGATGCACAGATTCCATTTTTCTAGACCAAGTACAAGTACCGATACTTGTCCAAATACATATTTTTGTGGGTGTGTCATGTGACAGTTTTTCTAAAACAATACAGACTAATGATTTCAGGAAAATGGTGGAGCGCCAGGGCCTGGTCGTAGCTGCAACCCTGAAGATGCCAAGTATCTGCACTGGTATCTGAACATCCCTACTTGATTTCCATTGTGAAAATAAGCAGCAACGCTACTGTGATGCACTGCAAAGCAGGAAGCGGAGCCTGCATATGTAATGACCATGTAAATCTACCCCTTCGATACATGTACGTATAGGTACAGCTACACATAGAAACAAGGTTTCTTAAAACATTAACATACCGATAAGATTGCGTACATCAAGCTGATCTCTTCTTTATCAAAAAAGGAAAACATTGAAAAGACTATACAATCACTTTAACAAGGACCATGTAGAGAAGTAGCACTGCTTTTGAAGGAGATATAACAGGATCTTTGACTGTGGACAGTGTCTCTGTAATATATTCAGCAATAATGCATAATATATGCTCACACATTATTGCACAATATACTTAAACATTTGGCCATGAAAGCCTTTTCTTACTGATAAATCACCAATGAAAGGAAAAAGAGAAAAGCATTCTTGAACTGGGGTCATAGCTGGGCTCCTGAGAACTTTGTAGCCGTTGATTTTGGTGTTACCCCCCCAGGGGGACAATTGGTGAAATGGGAATTATACTTTATGGTTCTTGTCCAGAAGTGACTTTAATATATGGCTTGTTTTCTACTCCAAGAGTTTACCATAACTAGACCTCCTCAAACATCCTTAGCTGCATAATACATACACATTGGTGCAATAATTCTAACCGGAAACACACCGGAAAAGGGTCATGGTGCATTTTGTGTTAGGGACCACATAAAGTGAAACAGGTTGGGCATTATATATCTGCTTCCTGTTCAGACATTCAATCAAAGCATCTGGAAGAGGGAAGTCTGTCTGCACCAACTTCTTTTATGACTGTGAAATGATATAACCAAAAGCAGAGAGCTACAACGGAAGCTAAAGCTAGAAGATATGAAAAGGGTGCATCACAATGAACCGTATCCTTTACAAACTCCCACCGTCCCTAATCAGTGCTGAACATTGGCACATTTTGTTTACTTTAAAGCCCACAGACCTCCATAAAAGGGCTAGTTGGCAGACATGGTTTTGAACTGAATATCTTTATTGTACCACAGCCTAACATTATATGCAAAAAAAATGTGAACCTCTATTTTCTTAAAAGATTATTAAAAATGTATTGAAAGTGAGAGGCTAGTTGGTTGTTTTTCCCCAGGCCAAACGTTCCCAGTTCCCCATGGTATTCATGATTGTGTAAAAGCAGTAATGGTGTGATCATGCTGTACCAAACATTTGGCCATATAATACATAATGGAGCTCAGAACAGCTTGCCTAGAACTGTTCATTCCTATCAGTCCCTGTTCCCCCTAGTCTATGAGATTGGCGCATAGAATGATCTTCTTATCCAAAGGCCCTTCTCACAGTGACCCTCACCCTAACAGGAATTCCCAAAGAAACAAATTTGTTTTAATGCTGGCTCCCACGTTCACCTTCCTTTCACTTATCCGCCATTCTGTTCACCTTCAGGAGCAAGAAGAAAGCTTGTATAAGCCCCAAGTCATGACTTGGAGCTTTCACAGGGCTGATAACTCTCTTCCTACCCCAATGTGACAGTGCTGGATGTCAGAGCAGCTAATTGCTGTGCTGTGGAAGAAGGGACTGAGACATATTTCCCCATACCCAGAAAATCCAGGTATATCAATTCACTTTCCTATGGAAACAAGTATAAACAAGTGTGTGGCATTATAGTGAACCTGTTGTTGCATGGACAAAGCACAGGTTCACTTTAAGTAAACTTAACCCCGTGTTTGCCTACTCACCACTGCTGCATGGCCGATACCAGTGCCTGAAACTCTGTTCCTCAAAGAAGGTTACAGTCTAACATCTGTACAATACTCATAGAAGCACGTTCCTACACACTCTGTCAATATGTTCAGGCACCAATCTCCCTTTTTTTTTATAGGAGGAAATTAGTACAACCACAGGAAACCCACACAAACATGCACCATATTAACTCCACAAAGAGAGTTACCTTAATGGGGTTCAAATTCCAGACTCAAAACTGAAAGGCAAGCGTGCCGATTACTTAGTCACCCAGCATTGATATCTTACATTTACAAGGATTTTTTTTGTGTTTTAATCCCTTACCTAACTTGTATTTCAACAACATCACCCGATATACCGTTCTTGCAAAACCACTGAGATGCACTGAATTAATTGGTTGTAACCATGTGGGTGTTATTCAAAGATCTCCCAAGTCTGAAAAGTGGTGCAACACAGTCACTTCATTGGAGCTAGTTTCAGGTTCCGGAAGCTGGAGGCTAGCAGTGCCCACACATGACCTTTCACTGTTTATTAATATAGAAGCTTTGGTGGCTGCCAGTGGAAGCCAAGCCAAGACTTCCCAGCAGATTATGTGTTGGTTTGTTCATCTCAGAAGGGAACTGATGGATTATTAAATGACTCATAAAACAATCCGAGGCTTGTCTGCATCTCCTGCAAGTAACAATCACATGTTCTGTGACATAACCACTACCCAGCAGGGAAATGTTTCTACACCCATACTTACCAGTTGTTGATAATGTCTGGTTAACATGATACATTATTATTAAGCTGAGTAAAAAATTTATTATTTTCTACAAAATCAGGATACCCTAAATCTCCAGTGGGAGAGATGATGACTGCTTTATCAACTACTTCTCTTGCTGCAGACACATGCCCATCTAGGGGCACAGCCTAACATATGGCTAACCTATTCAATGTCAGATCAATCATAAAGGTTTCCTACACTTTCAGATTCATCTAGTTGTCCCATGTGGAGGCAAAGTAGTGCCAAGCTAGATCTAAGCTTGGCCATAGAATGCAGGCATACGTGTGACCATGATCCAATTGAATCTATGGTCTCCCATCATATACATTTTTGTCATTAGATAGGAAACAAGGGAGGACCAGGAAAGAAGATGGCGGATGCTGACAGAGCTAATTGATCAGGAGGAAGCAATAGAGACTTGAACAGGTCTTCTAACCTGTTTGATTGTTCAACTCAACTGTGACCAGCGATGTCTGGGCATTGGTAGACCTGAGACCATAAATAGGTAGATCTGTCAACTGATGTTAACAGTGTTTTGGACCTGCTCACAAATTTAGATCGGATCAAGGCTCCGTACTTATATCTGCCGCCTGGCCTGACTAAATATAGAGTGCACACTCTGAGAACATAACACGCTGAGACCAGTTGTTCAGAGTAAGATACTTCTGCTTTATTGTTCTCCTTTTCAGGGTTTTTATTTAACAGGTGAACGTGTATATTTGAGCGTAGCAATCCACTTCCATTACAACAGTTTTACCCAATTCTATATGTAAATGTGTAACTAATGCTTACAAAGCAAAACAAAAGCTAGATGTTTATGTATGATCATAATGTATGAAGGCAGAACATGGGCCAACTGCATAATATGAGTAGGCTTTTTGATGTTTGCATTGCTGTGGGTTGACAAAGGAAGAAGCTCCCATAAACCTCACACCAGTCCACTATCCAAAACACTGTTGCTTCTTGTAAATGTCACCACTGCTAGGTTGCAGTCTGAACCTTTTTACAAGATTACGCCATACATGTGCATAACCAGATCTTCACAGTCGGAGCATTGAGTGCCCAGGCAAACTTCCTAAGGAATAAAGGGATACATTATGCATCTTATTCTAAATTCTGGACTTATGGATATTGGAAATTAGCTTTAAATACCAATTTACTAAAGAGTCTCCTTTGTAAGCGTGGATAGATGTATGATGCACTCTGGCATGCAGGGGGGTTCAACAATTAGCTGCTAGTGATGAGGCTGGGCTTAGTGGGAACCCACTTTGCCTGAGTTCACCCAAGTCCATTCAGAATTCTGACAGCAACCCCTTTGTCCAGAGCCAAGCAGTTGTGGAGATGCGCATTCTCCACCCTGCAACTATATGTCACAAAGGGAACATCCTCGCCACAACTGCCGACACTGATTGGGTTGGGAAAAGGGGTGGCGGTCAGAGTTTTAAGTGTGTTTGGGCAAACTCAGGCAAACTGGGTTCACCCTAAGCCCAGCCTCATCTCTATTAACTGCATATACACATTGGGTGAATATTAGCAGATCTGATCAAAAATTGCTTAAAAGGAAATGTATAGTATTTTCACCATTTTAAGATAAACGTGTAAAAGATCTACTTGATGTAAATAATCTTATTGATATGTTATTCACATGTTGGCATTCTATGGGCCTCAAAGCACATGCAAATCCACAGAAAAAGGGACATGCCTAATTGTCCTAAACGCAACAAAGCTCATAGCTGTGAACAAGCTGATTGGTGTAAATGTGCTCCTACAAAACATCCATTTTTTTTTCTATGCACATGCTAAAATATGAAGCTCTGAAAGGGACCTCAGTGATTCACATTTTTTGTTTGACCTTCTCTTCAAATATTTTCCTTGAAGCGTAAGATCACCAATGGCTGCCTCCCTTGTGCTTCTGTCTATCATTTTCAAACTTAAGATGAGCCATAAGGGAAAAGTGACTGGGTCACACATTTCTGTGTCTAAACTGCAGCTTAAGCTATTGAACCTGTACACAAAAGGCTTTTCAACAAACTGTTAAAGTATGGAGAGCATAAGACTAAAAAGAATATTAATATGCAATATTCAATACGCTGCCTGTCCAAAAAGGTCACCACCTGGATTTCGGGCAATGGTTTGATCTGGGGTTGCTTCAGTTGATCAGGTCTAGGATCAGCAACTCTATGTCCACATAAAATGAGGTCATCTGCCTACTGAATATATTGAATGACCAGGTTTTTCCATCAATTGATTTTTTCTTCCCTGAGGGCACGGGCATATTCCAAGATAACAATGCCAGGATTCATCCGGCTCAAATTGTGATAGTGTGGTTCAAGGAGAAGAATGAGACATCATTTTCACACATGATTTGGCCACCAGAGTCCAGACCTTATCCCCATTCATAATCTTTGTTATGTGCTGGAGAAGACTTTACGCAATGGTCTGACCCTCCTATTATCACTACAAGATCTTGATGAAAAAGTAATGCAGCTTATCAGGATCACTACCGAAACTCGTTGCCAGGCTCCAATCTGCAATCCACTTGTAAAACTGCTGAACTGGTGGTAAAGATCATTTCACACCTAGGATTGTGTGCAGAGGCTGTAAGTTTAGAGTCCATCAGTGTCCTGTTGTTCATTGCTTAAAGTCCATTTCCACCTTTGTAAGTGATTAGCATGTATCGTGGTAGTGTAGAGGTGCAGTGATGATGTATATGTGTGTATATTGTCATGACTCACATTGCAGGCTTTTTTCATTTTTGTTTTTTTATTATTAGGCCTGATTCCTAGAAATTAAACATTTTCTCCACAGGAAATTCAGTCCGACACTAGGGTCGGGTTGCAAAGCAGGCTGTGAAAAGCTGCCCCCCTCCCTGTGATTCTGTGTAACACAATCAGTAAAAACACCAGCTCATTATGAATACTAAAAACTGGAGGGAGAGAGCTCAGTTGTAACTTACACATATCACTTGCAAAGCACACAGGCGCCATTTGCTTGAACGTCGTTGTTTTGCTTGTGACAATTGGTCCGATTAAATGGACATCAAAGATTGCAGAATACAACACAAACATTGGGATTCCTCGTAGTGTTGTTGGAGGAATCGGCTCTATTTTCTTTTGTTCAGCCCACGGGTTGAACTAAAAAAGTGGAGCAGTGTAAGACCAGCTTAAGGAAACATCCTTTTGTTGATGAGGTGGTGCTAGCAGAAGGGTGTTGTTTAGGGTGCCAAATGTTGTGTGCCTATCGGCTCCAATAATGGACATCCAGACCAGCCCAATGAGGCATTACAAAATCACAAGGAATGCTTTATTTTAGCATGAATACATTTTATTGAAACTGACACTTTTCAATTTTGGACATAAGATGCTGGTACACAAACCATTTTCAGAAAATTGGCTACTAATTAAAAGCAAACAGCAGGACTGGAATTATATCAGTTCACGTACAGTTCAGCCAGCAGATCACTGACAAACACAGATAGTGGTTACAGATTAGAAGAAGACAATTGCTGATAGGAAAATGAACAATATAATGGCGGGCCTGTGCTGCAACTGCAAATAGAATAACTGTCAGCGTACGCACAGGGATAAGATTGTGTTTGCCACATTTGGTCATGTACAGTTAGACTACAGAACGGTATGTCTGGCATTGCCACAGAGGAACTAGTAGGCAGGGATGGATTTTGTCTGGTCAATCACAATGGTTTCCCTCAGAGACAAGCAGGTACCTACAGAGTTCCTCCCTCCCTTTTCCATAAACAAACACGTCCACTTGGGGCGAGTATGCATGTTTGTTCTGTGTCCAGACCATATATGCAAAACCTTGTGCCACCTATAACCTGTAGGCAACTTTTGGTTAGTTCACGAAGCTAACAGTTTTCCAGTATTAGGATCAAGTGCCACAGCTAGTAACTGGCCAAATACTGGTTCAGAACAACAAATACATGACTCGGAATATCTGGGTGAGAGGTACACTTAAAGGAGAACTATGAGGTGAGTGCTTTTCACTCACCTCATAGTTCTAGCCGACCTGTGACAATGAGACTGTCACAGGTCGGCTCAGTAGATCGGGAGGTGAGCGAACACATACCGTTGTTCACTCACCTCTCGATCCTGTCACGGCACTCTGCCGTGAGAGGGGAGGTGCTGGATTCCCCCCTCCGATCCGCCGGCGCTGACTGGCGGATCGGACGGGGGAGGGGGCGGGTACAGCTGGCTCTGCCTCTAGATAGGTAGAGCCAGCTGTCAGTCACGCAGCTGGGCGGATCCCGGCACAATTGTCGGGATCCGCTTCAGCGTCTCAGTATACCGCGAGCTGTAGCCTAGGGTGACTGGAGGACGCTAGTTTGTGTCCTCCCGTTACCCTAAGGAGAACTATGGGGAAAAGCCTTAAGCCCATAGTTCTCCTTTAAAGTGTATCTAAATCCAGAATGAAAAAAGTTATATATTGCAGCTTTCCAGCCCTTACATGTTGTGGCTGCATTGGTTTTCTTTTTTCAGGCTTTTTCTTTTCTTTTACCCTCGGTAATCCTGCTAACGCTCACTCACTCACTCCACTGTATCTCTGTACGAGCAGCTCTCCCTAGGTAGTAACCAGATATGCACTACACACCTTTCCTTCTTATTCTCCATTACATGGAGGGGGTCGGATCATTTGTATATATAGAAAATAGTTTGGAAGAAAGATAACACTGTGATTTTAGGTCAGCTCACAAAAAGTGACAAAGATACTTCATTTCTGGTAAGATCAATAGGTGCTTGCTGAAAATGTTCTTAGCTTGAAAAGTGAAAACTAATGCAGGCAGCACATCTAAGGACTGGAAAGCTGCAATACTGTATATTTTTGTTCTTAATTTTAGATGTGCTTTATATCCAAACTAGAGGTGGATGGAAACTAAGCTGCAGCAAACAGCTACATACACAGTTGGAACACATATATTCTAAGTATACTGCCAGCCAATATATGTGCAATTCTGTTTAGCCCCTTTTGTGATTTTCACACCCTGCGCCACATGACATCGGCCTTCTGTTTTATATACCTGGAATGAAGAACGTCATGTCACCCTTGAGGAAGACACGGCTTTATCTATTCCAGTTAAGTAATTACAATAGCATCACCTTCCTGCACTTAGCCTGCTGACTGGAGAGTGAAGGAGCAGCCGCACATTGATGAAATCATCCTTGTGCTTTCACCTCCTGCAGGCATGTTGTTTGTATTAAACAGCACTGAGCAAATCAATTAGGTCTGATTGGCTGGCAGCGTGGAACCTCCCTCTCGTCTAGGTGTGCATTACAGAAAACAAATCAAGACAGGTTTGAGGTACTATTATTAAATGCATTTAAAACATTTTTGGTGATATTTCCCATCATTTTTAGAGCCATGTGGACTTTTAAGAACAATAAGTGTTTCCACAGAGAGAGAGAGGTGAGCTGTTCCTCTACAATAATAGAGTGATTAAGGGTCAGTCACCGCCTTGGAAGAGTTCATATTTTATTGTCATAGAGCACTGAATCACAGTGGATATCATTATGGTCTTTGTTTCCACTAATCAAAATAAATATAGTCTATTATATATCAAAGCGAAGGCAGATCTCTGCATATTTCATTTAAATTATAAAAAAAACCCACAAAATCACTGGCTGCATAAGTATACACCCCCTCAAATCATGTTTTCAGTACATGCACCATTGGCAGCAATTACAGTCTTGAGTCTGTGTGGTAAGGTCTTTATCAGTTTTCCACATCTGGACACTGCAATTTTTCCCCATTCTTCTCTACAAAATGTTTGCATCTCCGTTAGGTTGTCCAGCCACAAATTCTCTATTGGATTAAGATCTAGACTCTGACTCAGGATATTAACATTGTTGTTTTTAAGCCATTTGAGCGTCGTTTTGGATTTATGCATAGGTGCAGATTTGGTTTTATGCTTGGGGTCATTGTCATGCTGGAAGACAAATCTTCTCCCTAGGCTCAGGTTTCTTGCAGACTGCGTTAAAGTGACACTGAACTCGGGGAGTAAATCTAATAAATGCATTCAAGTACCTTAACTATTAATACAAATTACCTTATTTGTGTATCACTCAGCTATAGATCGTCAAATCATCTCTGAATTGGTACTGACACTGTCCTTCGTTCTGGAGGGGGGTTACTTTGGTTCCCCATGGTCCGTGTGTGTGTTGTAAAGTAGACATACTTTTTGCATTTCTTGAGGATTGATTAATTGTACTCTGAGGGATACTTTGTGACCTGGAGACCTTTATTTTGTATTGATTTCCTGACTTGTCCTTTGTAATCACCTTATCACAACGTTGTGTTCCTTTATCTTCACGATGCAGGTTATGCCATGATACTGACTAACCAGAAGTCAGATCTTCCAGACACATGTATTGATACTACAATTACTTGGAATCCCTTGACTACGTACATGTGATCTCTGTTTCACTAATCATGGGACTTTAGAAAACTGGCTGCAAGAGTGATGTTTTAGGTGAGTCATATTAAAAGAGGTATATACTTATGCAGAGACTATATATATTATATGTGTGTATATATCTATAGAGATGTATATATAGATATATATATCTATATATATAAAGGCACCGAAATGCCCTTGCTAGGTGCGGCTGACCCAATTCTAAATAAAGGCCCCGAATATTGATCAGGGTTGAGACCCATGTTGCAGATAAGAATCCGAATATGTCTCAAAAATTGGGAGGCTCTAAGGGCACCGCCTGACAAAAGGTAACAAGGGACTATCAGGAGAGTGATGCTCAAGGGCTGCAACCAACCGGTCCAACACCCTGACAGGACACCAAGCATTTTGTGTTATATAAAATTTAACCTCAGAATTCTTACCAGGTAGCAGAGGGCCAAAAATAATTTCATAGCCCCTAGAAGCCACGGCCTCAGAGACCACTCTAGGGGAGGAGTCTGACACTAGAGGGATAAACATCTAGACACCGTTCCACTCACCAAGGAACAGGTCCCACATCAACAAATCAGCAGGAGTCCAGAAAAACCAGGGAGTCAGCATCAGGCACCGAATGCAGCAATCTGCAAATAAAAGCCCTACCCTGTGGGATGATACGCATGGCAAAAGTAAGCATCCCCAGCAACGATTGCAGCTCCCTCCCAGTAGCCGTACCAGACTGACTAAGGCCCTGGTGACCGTGGGCAAAGCAGAGGTAATACCAGAGGGCGCGGGCGGAGCTGCAGGCGCCGCCACAGCGGCCTCCTCCTTGAAGCCGGAGACGTGCTGCTCCACAGACTCTATCCCAGCTTGCAGGTCCCGCACCGAAGAATTGAGCGAATTCAAGAGCACATGGATCTGAGCTAGGGAGGTAGCCATGGACAGCAAAGACACCTGATCCGCGATAGAAGAGAACTAACGAAAAGTTCCGCCTGTTGAGCCGTTGCCGGGAATGGGATCCCCCTGCGCCGGAGCTCGGCCGTCAGTCGGGGAATAGTCCAGGAACGCGGGGAGGAAGCACTGCCATGTCCGGATCCCCTGGCCGGGGACGGCAGGATGGAGACATAGCCCACGATGTCCAAAGGCCGTGACATGACCGTATAGCTGAAACGACAAATCGAAATGAGACAGACAGAAAAAAGGGATAGCAACCGTCACCTGCAGAACGTACAGGAACCAGACCACGAACAAAAAAAAACGTACCGAACAGAAACGTGGGGCGAAATGAGGCCTGTGTCGGATGTAGCTAACTAGAGCCTAGAGGGCAGTGCTGAGGGCGCGAACCAACCCAGCATTCACCCAACCCAGCATTCATTTTATATTTTCATTTTTTTATTTGGTTGTGGGAGACGTGGTAAACAACGACTAGGACAGGAACAAAGAAAGATGACCCCAATGAAGGTGTGATGGAGAGGTATCGTATGACGTATGAGCAGGGGGCTCAAGGAAAAGGAGGGCACTAACCAAACAACTACAACACTCAGAGCCCCCCGACCCCAGGTCTGGGGAAACACTATGTGAAGGAGATGCGTCCCCAATCATATGTGTCAGCAAGAAACCAAACGGAAAACAGAAAACCTACGCCTAGTGTATGTGAAGTAGCATGGTGTAACGCGCAACGTAGTGCGTTCGTGCGTGCGTGCAACGAAACAAAAACGTAATCCGAGTTACACACACCTGACGAAATGGAGCGAAAATTCCCACGGGGAACCGAAGAGCTCCACCACTGACACAGAACCTGCGAGTAGATGGAAAACACAACAAAACCCCCCTGCAGCCGCCCACCTTGCACACCGCAGCAATGAACCACCGATGCAACGACACCCCCCGAAGTATACAACAGCCTACCACTCCCCCATACTATATTTCTTTTTTTTCTGTCAAATCCCGACCCACCTTAACAGTCAAACATATGCGTTCACAACACACACGTGCACAATACCAGAAAATTATGTGTCCATTCCCGTTCTATTCCTATTACTATACAAAATACATATCGTAAGAAAGTCACTGGTCTGTACTCAGGAGGTTTAAGTATATGCACATTTAGTGTGAATCATAATGAACAGTCTCCTTCAATAGGGTGCTTTCTCCCTATTTAACAAAACAGCTTCTGGCAGCTGTAACACAAAATAAAAGGCCTACTCCAACTTAGGAGTCTAACAGTAAATTCCCTGACTACTTTTTACTGGAGCGGCTATTCCAGCTTCCAGTACCAAAAGAAGCATAAAGAAAACACAGTCTTTAACATACCACGGTGAGCCAGACCTTTTCCCAGAGATATTCAGACGCTCTCCAGTCTGTGTTCATCCAGTGCAGCCTGGATCTCGCTCTGAGCTCTCTCCCCCTCCAGTCACTATCAGGTGCAGGATAATTAATAGAGAGAGGTGTACCTGTCGGGGCCAGGCTTAACCACTTCCTAGCCAGGGTAAGTTGCCCTTTACAACCTCTCACTGACATACACAGAGTCATGTACCCTGTCACAATATATAGACACATATATATATTTTTGATATCGCCCTACCCCTTTAAAGGGACCCCAAGCCCAAACCCTCAGACACATAATCGAGCTGCTGCATCCAAGTCTTACATCACCAAGTGCAATACAAACGTTGGATGCAGTGGTGTGAAGCACGCCGCCACTGGACTCTAGAGAAGTAGAGACGTGTTCACTGGAGTGACAAATCACGCTTCTCTGTCTGGCAATCCAATGGACGTGTCTTGGTTTGGCGGTTGCCAGGAGAACAGTACTTGCCTGACTGCATTGTGCCAAGATATGTATATATATATATATATGATGTATATATATATATATATATGATGTATATATATAACATTGAAACTAATTTCAGTCGTTTTGCAGAGATCTATGTTATACTTTTGATATGAAGAATGCTGAGCAGAGCAATATAAAAAAATATAACATTAAAAAAGTTCTGTTCCTCCTTACGGTCACCACCCCTAGGCTACTGCCCATATTCCAATATACTATTGTTGCAACCGGCATTCTCTTAAGTTTTATTGCATATCTGTAAACATTTAAATGAAATCACATAAAATGCAAATATGAGTTTAAAAGACTCAAAACTTTTTTTTTTTCTTAACAGGATTACTTCTAGTAAAAAGAAAAAGGGGCAAAAAAAACCAAAAACCTTTTCCAAGCAGTTATAATGGTTACCGCGTCCCTGAAAATGTCATAAAATATAAAAAAATGAGTGTGTAATTTAACTAGACAGCAGTTAAAAAAAGCAAAACAGCCTTTTGGGAGGAACTGAACCTTAACTAAGAGTTTTAACTGACTTTGAATCATTTTGTTAATTAAAAATAACATCGTAGTAGAGAGATACTTCCAGTCCTAATTTGGTGAGGGGAAGTGTGCAAAGAAATCGAAGGTTTTAGAGATCTTTATGGCTTACAGTCCCTTAGGTAACATATTTCTGTTCTAATTGTTGATATGATAGAAGAAAGCACACTGAACCAGTAATTAAAGCAGACCTTTAGTCACTACTCACAACCATTTGAAGCCGCTCCACAGAGCACTGATATACTCCTCTTTGGCTCATGGGTGGGCTCTCTTCCATGGTCTCTGTTACTCCTATACACCACAATAGTTTGTGACAAAGCCACTCACAACTTCCTTGAAGGTAAAATCAACCTTATTTTCCAAGCACTGAAGCTGCTAAAGAGCCACCCAGCAGCATCTCTCTAATATGTGCGGCTTTGTCACAAGCTATTGCAGACCTTTGGTCAAATGCTAACTTAAAGCTATGTTAACTGATAAAAAAAAGTAATAGGAGAGCTGAAATGCCTACTTCTTCTGGAGAAAACACTGCTCTAGGCTCCCTTTAGTGCTTTCTATGTGGAGTGCATTTTTCCCCCCAAAATAAGTAATTCAGCCCTTTTGTTATAATGTCCATCCATCCCGGCGTGACTGTTAAACTAGATATATGTTAACTATGTAAAAGGTAGCTATAGTTTTAAACCCATTGATGCATTTTAATATATTCAGTGATGCCAATAAACCTAGAAAATATACCCTCTTACTTCTGCAATTTTCTTTCCCTGTTCTTTGAAAGCAATCATCACAAGTCTACACCAGTGTAAACACTGCAATGTTCACATTCAGCTTGTCCGCATCTCAAAGGTAACTACAGACAAAAAGTGAGAACAAGTAAGGCCTGTGATCCAAATACCTCTGACATTCAATGTCTGCATTGCCAAGAGCCATAAATGATAAACGTTATGCTGCGCTTATAAACATCACTGGTGATCACAAACTTAATGAAACACATCCTGCTTAATTACATTGCACACAGTACACGCCTATCTCAGGAAAAAGAACAAGAATGGCATCGGGGATCCTTCTAGATTTGCATTGTGCTTTTCACAATTACATGGCTGGAATCACATGGAATAGAGGATGGGCAGGGCTTAGGTAAACATATGCAGGGGCTGCCTGATTTAAGCAGTTGCGATCTCCACAGATTACATGAGTGCAGTGCAGAACTGAAATAATTATTTATGTTTCCTGTTACTGAAGATATTGAAATCAAACAAGAAAGTGGAGAAGATTCCTTTCTTGTTTTCAGTCCTTGTCTGCAGTTACAGTATAGACACAGAGAAGCAGAAAATAAACAATTCAATACTTACACTGGTCTGGACCTGTGTCGACGGCCCTCAATGCACATGGAAAGAAAACGATGTAAAAGCTTATTCTTGCAAAGTTGCTTGATATATCAATAAAGCTAATCTATTATAAAGAACAATTTTGTACTCCTGAATGCATGCTGAATACCCCTTTTTGATGACGTTATACACAGGGCTTTAAGCAGAACTCCAGGATAGCAAGATCTCTGGATCAGGAAAAGGTGAGTGTAATATTGGACCTCCACCCTTATAGTAATGTCCCCAATACAAAAATCTTCAGGTGCACATTTTGGGTCCCGGCATGTCAATACGAGGACCTTCAGTTGCACATTTTGGGTCTTGCCGAAACCTTCTGCATTGATTCTCAATTGAGGTAAGTGTAAATGACATCATCAACCGCATCACTCCCTAATCCAAGATACTACAATCCTGGAGCTCTCTGTTTTTTGGCATTCAGCATCGATCATATTTGAAATGATTTAAGCCCTAAAAGCAGAAGAATACATTATACAACTGTCTGGCATAAACCTAATGCAATAAAGGCAATAGACCTTTAGACTACATTACATATGAATACAATACTCTGCATGGAGGAAATGGGCAAAGTATGAAAAAGGCTTTGCCGTTGGAAAATATTAATACTTTGCTTTGCTCTTGTAGTAATACACATGATAAGAATACAATGTATAAAATATCCTACAACTGTAAAAAAAAAGAACAAAATACAGATATAGGATGAAAAAGTGTTGATCGAGTCTTTGTAAATCTCCCCCATAAACATTTGTTCATTTTCATAAAATACATTTGTAGTATACTGGTAAGCAGCGGGTTAAATAAGAGTTTATAATAATGTTATCACTATATTTTGGGACATGTCTCCATAGATTATAGATTTTAGTAACACATATTTCTATTTATATCACACATCCTTTCAAATTCTGTCTCAGTCTGTAGATATTTATATATCTGTTCTGAATCTTAGATCATTTTATTTTACAGGTATATATTTACAGGGAAACATCAAAGGCCATCTTTCATCTTCAGAAAGAGATGGTATCTGGGAATTAATATCAGACTCCAAATGAATTTAACGATTTAGTGTGCAGCAATAAAAAGCAGAATTTCATCCAGGGTAAGATCATTATATAAGATTTAATAGAGAGAGACAAAGAGCATACTGTATTTATTTGCAGCCTGGAAAAAATAGACAGGAAGGTGGAATCGATCCATTTATATCACTTCGTCATCACTCAGGTCCCAGATCTGAAAAGAGAGCAGTAATTAAGAAATGATTTATTACTTCATATTTCTTTTCTAAACATTACCATACAAAAGCAAATAATCATAATTCTATCATATCCCCATGAACAGATTTAAGATAAACCTCAACAGTACAGAACCCAGAGATTTTGGGATGAAGATTAAAAAAGAATATACTTCATATAATTATCCTTTTAGATCCCCCCATAACCTTTTAAAGTCTATACTCATCTTTCTACTCTACTGCCAGATCCATGATGTGCGGCCCACAAGCACCGTATACTCTCCCGGCTGATCTACTTCTCCCTGTGCATTGAAAAATCCTATCCACTTCTATATAGCGTTGCCTGTCATGTGCCACAACAATAGATGGCCATGGCATAGGAATATTTGTGATTTTTCCTAGCATGTGCACAAGTACGGATCTGAGCGGAAATTTGGCAGCAGCGGCTGCGCGGTTCCTTGTGGACCTGGCAGAGGTGTAGACAGGTGAAAAAAAGACTGATCCTTCAGAGGAATAACAAAAATCAGAACAAGTCAGAACAAAACACTGTAATTGTTTACATTCCTCTTAACCACAAGGCAATATACAATTTATACACACTAAAGCTGGCTGCTCACTGCTCAAATTTCAGCCGAGTCCTGCTGAACTGGTCAAATTTCAAGCTGTGGGTGGCCTTGCTGGCACCACTTTGTTTTCCAAAGGAGCTGGGACAACATTTTCAGCTGTAGTCTCTGTTTGGATATTCTGACAGCTACAGAAGCGGCTGCCAGAATATAATAGGCGGTGGGGGAGATTTCCCCATCCATACTTTTTAGCGTGGATGGAAGAATTTTGTATTTTTCTAATTTAGGCTGCAAAAAAAAATCAATAATGTATGGTCAGCTTCAAGGCCGGGGACCCAGGCTGTGTTATCAGGATCAGGTCAGTCAGGCATAGAGCAGCAAGTGTCAAACCTCAGAGGACCTCTCAATTCTGACTCTCAGCTCTAAAAGCTGAAAAAGTAAGACAAAGCAAAGTCAAATAGGAGGGTTAAGTGTTTAATTAATAAGCCTGCACATTTACAATCACTGGAGATGGCATATTGCATGGGCTCAGTTGTGATTGGTGTATGCCAAGTCAAATTTGTTTTCTAGTTTTGGATGGGGGGGCTGGGGGGGTGGATGGGGGGACTGGGGTGGTGGATGGGGGGACTGGGGTGGGTGAAGGATAAGGCCCCTGACTGTTTTTTACTGCTACCTTGGGGCTTCATTAGAGAGATTTACCCTCACTACCTTACTAATGGTTTCACTAGATGGAAAGTGAGAGAAAATTTGCAACAGCAACCTAGGCAGAAATAAAAAACCACACAGGGGAGGAAACATATTTTTCTGTAGCTGCCTTGTAAATAAATGAGAAAAATTAAAACAGCGGCCTTAGGCTGGGTTCACACCTAGGTGTATCAAATATGCGCGTTTGTCGCACGGCACTTGCGATTTGCGGTAAAAAACGCACAACAAACGCGTGTTTCCAAGGGCTACCTGGCTGTATCCTAATGGATACGCGTGGCAAATACGCCCCAAAGAAGCTCCTGTACTTCTTTGGGCGTAGGGCATTTAGTAGCGCGTTCATAGGGCCTGTAATACGCCCAGGTGTGAACCATACCCATAGGAAATAATGGGCTTTCGGTGTTTGAGCCTTTTGCAGAGCGTAGAAACGCGCTACAAAACACCCAGGTGTGAACCAGACCTTAGCCCTCCCCTTTTCAACTAGAAAGAAAAAAAGTATGTATATTTCTCTTCACTTTCACTTCCTATCTGGTAAAATGTTGTCAGCAGGAAAGGAAGTGAGCCCCGCATAAAAGTGAAAACCTGACAAGGGTTCCAATCCTTTACCATTCCATCCAAGAAGAACGTTTTGGCTGAACATACACTGTAAACATTTCTGCCTGTTTTTGAATATACTGGACGAGAGACTCTGTTAGAAAGCTGTAATGATCTTAGAGCTTTATAATGGTATGTCATGGTATTTAGATGTGTCAGCTTCCAGTTTCCTAGAAAACCAAGCTGTGATTACACATACATTAGTAAGATTCGTAAGAAAGGGATCTTATCATTCAGACTTTCCTGCCTCAGAAGTCAGCCAAGAGGAAGACAACACCTACAGTTGCTGACTGATAATACATAGTAAGAAATTAAATATACAAAACACTGCCAGACTATTGGCATGCTGGAGCAATGCGCAATGACTGATAGCTGGAAGGCTGGAGTGACTGTAGTCAGTAGACTTTTTTAAAGGAACACTCCAGTACAAAAATACATAAAAAGCAACTGTACTTTCTTTATCATCCTGGCATTACTTGAAGTATATCTAAAGCACAAACTTTTTTTTTTTTACTTAGGATATGGGTTAAAATGACTGTCAGTTTTTTGCCAGCTGGGTCTCATTTGGGTGATCTCCCTTCATCTCCTGTGAGTGATGCATTGTGCCCAAGTGGAGAATCCTAATCTGCTTTTAAGGTTCTTAGATTTGCTGTATGTCACATATATGAAGTGACAATGCTTGGAGTCACTGATCAATGATAAAGTGACTCTTTATACAGCAATGGCATACTGACCCTTGGGGTATCTTTGACCCACCTACAAGCAGAACTGTTTGGATGTCATGCCAGGGAGCCCATCTTCCACCACTTCCTCTTGAAGAATGGCTCAGCCATTGTCAGCTATTGTCATTTGCAATTTTGGAGCTGCACAACATAAGTCATTCTAAAGCTAAAAGGGTCCATTTAGATTGAGTAATGCATTGCATTAATGTGTGTTTCAGTAAGGCAACCCATTTGTTTTTAAATGTGCTGTACACACATTGCAAAGTATATTTTAAAGGATATATATATAACCTTTTTTAACACAGCGCATCACAACGGCATATGAATTGTGGTATGCATTTGACTGTGCATTACAACACAACACATATTGTGAATAGGCCCAAATGTTCACATACTACCAGCAACACACATTTGTGTCTCATTTGGGTGATCCTCGTCACCTGTGACAAGGAAGCATGGAGCCGGGTTCCCGGACAATCAGGAAGCTTGGCAGCACGTCATTACACTTCATGCTCCGTCGTCACCTCATGGCAAGGGAGCATGAAGCCGGATTCCCGGCCAATCAGGAAACCAGGTGCCGCATCATTACACAGCGCCTGGCTTCCTGATTGGCCAGAAAGCCGGCTCCATGCTTTCTCGCAACATAGTGACGAGAAGCATGGGGACGGCTTCCCTGCTAATCGGGAAGCCAGGTGGCGAGTCATTACACGCCGCCTGGCTTCCTGAATGGGACATTCGGTACTCGTTATCAGCGAGTACTGAAAAAATAATACTCAATACCGAAATACCGGTATCAGTGCATCCATAGTTTTAACCCCTCAACACTATCCAAAACATTTTTTTTTTGCCTTTAGAATACTTTATGACAACCCTTTACTTTGCCAATATTTACAGACACATCTGCCAAATATGGGCAGATGTGTCCGTATAATGAATCGCTGCCCGACTTCCTCATTGGTCAGGAAACTGGCCAATCAGGAAGCCGGGCGTCGTGTAATGATGCGGCGCCCCGGCTTTCTGATTGGCCGGGAAGCCGGCTTCATGCTCCCTCGTCACCTCATGACACCTCAAGGACATACAGGTGAAACTCGAATAATTAGAATATCATGCAAAAGTAATTGCAGTAAGTGCTGCAAAAGGGGCCCAAACCAAGTACTGAGTACATATGCATGCTTGTACTTTTCAGAGGTCCGATATTGTTCTATGTACAATCCTTGTTTTATTGATTGCATGTAATAATCTACTTTTTTGAGGTTGTGGATTTGGGGTTCTTGGGGTTTTCATGAGCTGTAAGCCATAATCATCACAATTATGACAAATCACGACTTGAATTATCTTGCTTTGCATGTAATGAGTCTATCTCATATATTAGTTTCACCTTTTAAGTTGCATTAGTGAAATAAATGAACTTTGCACGATATTCTAATTATTCGAGTTTCACCTGTATAACCTTTTTTAACATAACACATGAAAATACACAGCTGTTTCACAATCCCATGTGAATTGTGGTATACATTTGACTCTGCATTACCACAACACATATTGTGAATAGGCCCCAATGTTCACATACTACCAGCAACACACATTTATAGCTATTGCTTAACCTCCCTGGCGGTATGATTATCTCAGTATTTTTTTTTTCTATTTTTCACTTTTGAATTTCTCGCCGGTTCCACCCCCCTGCAATGCTGGCGCTCTCAGGGAAGGAACCCGGAAGACGCTCGAGTGTGGCGTGTTCGTGGCATGGAAAATTTACCCCCGAGCCACACTCGGGATTACCGCCAGGAATTGTAATTGTACAATTGGTATTGCAAAACACTAGGAAATGTGCACAATTTAGCTTGAGCCACCATTTAGGAAAAACAGTTAATGGAGAGTTCAGTTATAGTGACTGATGACTGAAGAAAACATATATCCTGAAGCATGTGGTATCCTTATCTTTTATTATCAAGAAGGGCTGGATACATCTACAGGTAAAAGAGAATCTTCAATCAAAAAGGAAAAAATATAAGTCCTGCTTAAAAATACAATACATTCCACTACCGTGCACAAACCCCTGCCGGATCTTCTTCCTGTTCTGTTTGTAGAGTAAAAACTTCATGCTGCTTTTTTAAAATGAAGTTCAGCATCCGGCAACAGTCAACAATGAAAAGAACAATACACCTACAACTTCTGTTTGCTTTCCCAATTATTAAAAGGGAAGGATAGATTGTCCTGTAATTGAGTGCATGACACTTTGCCAAAGAAAACACAAGAAAATGTCAAGTTGGTATATTGGCTCAGAAGCTAGATAAACACCTATTGTTTTACTAATGGCTATTCCAAGATACATGAAAAGGTGAATGAAACTCCCATTTTATCAGATGAAGCTGGAAAGTAAAAAAAAAAAAAGAAATGCTCCTGTATGGCAGTTGGAAAAACAGTATAACATTGTAAAAAACTCAGTTTGGCATTTCTGCTAATGACATGCACCTTATGTTTGTTTTATAAAGTACAAACGTATCCCACAGCATTCTACAAAGAATACTCAATCACTCCCATCAGTTACAGCACGCATTTCAGACTCAAATGGAACACTTGGCCAAAGTCTGCCTTCTACCTGGACTGACCCTTTGCCTGTTTACTGACTATGATTCTGCCTGAGGTCTGGACCACCCTTTGCCTGTTTACCAGGCACATCTACATTTGCTGCCTGGGCTTGCCCAATGCCTATTTATGGACCACATCTCTGCCAGCTGCCTGTTCATGTCTGTCTGTTTTATCTCTCTAGTTATATTCCTGTTAAAGGTACTATCACTGCCATCTCGGGCGGACATTTGCGTACCTCTAAACCTCAGAGACTCCTTATTTTCCCTTTGCTTGGTCATTCTGTAAAAGTCCTGGGGGCAACCAAGTACTGGTAGGCCCCTGTGCTCTAAGGAACAGGCACTGCAATAGGTGAAGCTACACTAAGCCAGCTATACCAGGGATAGGCAACCTGGACACTTCCGCTGTGGTGGAACAGCAAGTCCCATGAGGCATTGCAGGACTCTGTCAGCCACAGGCATGACTCCCTGAGGCAGGGGCATTATGGGATTTGCTGTTTCTTCACAGCTGGAGTGCTGAGGTTGCCTACCCCTGAGCTATACTGTATTCCCTGACGTGTACAGCTTGGGATTTCAGTGCAGCAAAGACTCTGTGCTATCAGCTCCAACAGAAAGTTAGGAGCTCACTGGATTTCTGGAAGATCAACACATCTTTTTGCACATAAACTGGAGTTTGGAGCGCTGACTACTTTACAACACACACACAGGGGCCATGGACAACAAATGTAGCCACCCTCCAGAAGGAAGGACAGTGTCAGCACCAATTCAGAGATGATTTGAGGATCTACAGCCGAGTGATACACAAATAACCTACATTTTTGTTAATAGTTAAGGTACTTGAATGCATTTTCAAGATTTACCTCCTGAGTTTAGTGTCACTTTAAGGGAGTCCCATACTTTTAGGGAATGCAACGTTTTGGCACAAAAAGTTCCATTTCAGTCCTTTGTGCCCTTGGTTTAATTTATCTTATGATACGTTTCTCTGTCTACCATGCATTTGCAGAAACAGTGCCATTTACATACTGACTGCCCTTGCTTTCATTTTTCTGGTTGCTGATACTGTTAATTGTACACATTGATATAATGAGATACGTATTCATGTAAACTCTCCCAGCAGGCTTTATATGCTGTGTGAAACCAGAGAAGGGGACTCGGTAAGTTTTATCATACAGTTGGGAGTTGGAGGGGATAATGACACTATTAACTAATTCCACACTTTACATGTGAATACAAAGAACTCATCATGAATGCACCCTGGTAAATAGAGCATAGATGTTCCCCTCTGTCCCCAGGGAGAAATGTGACATTAATGCAATATTTCACGTACCGATGTGAAATGTCTGCCTCTACAGCCAGCACGTAGGGTAATTTGAGTAGTGTCACAATTATGGAAATGTGGCACACAATTACTTTCTAGACAAAGCTGATCTTTATCTATTATTCCTGCACAGAAGCCTCTTTTCAAAGTCCAGAGCTTTGGATTACAGTGCTCACCAGCGACAGTCAAATAAACGTTATTTACCAAAGATATGATCTGAAGACTGAAGTTTATACTGTGCAAACATCCGGGTCTGGTGCAGACCGGAGTGTACCGGCCCAGGAGAGGGGCCACAAGTGTGTAGAGGTCAAAGCCTACATAAGCAGCCTGGCTGTGTCTGCTACAGGGAGATCTTTGCCATACTAGAAGGAAACTACAGTACTTTTCTATTTTTTTTTAATACTGATGTAAATGTAATTGGTATAAATGTTTTAAAAACCTTGCATGTAGTTTGCAAATTACTATGCACATGGTGGCACCCACATTTTCCTATCTCAACTGTCAATAGACAGCAAAATACTGAGGCTGTGTGTATTAAAACAAACTCTTGGATAAGTCGAATGTTGGTGTTTAATGCCCTGTATATGGAAAAGACTAGGAAAGGACATCACAGAAATTATGCAGGCTCTCTCAGCACCAGCTTATCTCTAAGAAGACAATAGCAGATCTTTCTCTACCCAAAAATTAATCAGCCCCAGTCTGTCTACAGATACCAATAGACCGATATTCTTCCAACAATCTTATGTGTATAGACATCTTGCCCCTTACTTCTTGGCCAATGTCTGTGCGTCAATGCTCTTTTTTTTTTTTTTAGTAAAAGCTAGTAGCCACAGACACTAGAGGGCAGTTGAATGTGCAGACCTTCATTCTTTGTGTGTAGGCCTATGGAAGTTTTATTGTGCCACTTACTATCAATGATTGTGGGATTGTTTATTGGCTGTATCCCAATGGAAACACGCGTCAAAAACGCCCCAAAGAAGCTCCTGTACTTCTTTGGGCGTAGGACGTTTTGTAGCGCGTTCATACGGCCTGTGAACCATACCCATAGGAAATAATGGGATTTCGGTGTTTGAGCGTTTTGCAGAGCGTTCGAACGCGCTACAAAACGCCCAGGTGTGAACCCAGCCTAAGGGTAACAGGAGGACACAAACTAGCGTCCTCCTGTCACCCAAAGCTCAGTATACTGCGAGCTGCAGCTCGCGGTATACTGAGACGCCGCAGCCGGGACAGATCGCGACATTACTGTCTGGATCCACCCAGCTGCGTGAGTGACAGCTGGCTCTGCCTATCTAGAGACAGAGACAGCTGTATGCGCCCCCTCCCCAGTCAGCGCTGGAGAATTGGACAGGGGAGGGGGGAATCCCTGCGGGGAGCCGTGAGTGACAATCACGATTCTCTGCAGGGACAGGATCGAGAAGTGAGCGAGCAACGCTATGTGTTCACTCACTTCCAGATCTATTGAGCCGACCTGTGACAGTTTCATTGTCACAGGTCGGGTAGGAGTATGAGGCTGAGTGATTTTCACTCGCCTCATAGTTCTCCTTTAAGTTCCACCAAACCAAAGCTAGATCTGCCTAAAAATAATTTGGGAAACGTGTTGCATGTTGCAGTCAAACTTCCACAGCACCACAAACTGAAAAATGGCGTGGTAATAAAGGAGTATATACAGGCTGGTAGTCAAGTGGTTAAAATTGCCTGCTTGTGTTTGGTGCCTAAAGTTTAAACACACGAATGTTTGATAGTAACAAAGCTGACCATGGCTACACTTATGGCACAAATTAAGATTTGCTACTGATGCTGAAAAAACACCAGCACCAAAATGTCCAAGCCAAACTGATCAATACTTGGGGTGACCTTTGGACTATCGGCATGTCACTGATAGTCCAAAGGTCCTTCAACCGTGCAGATATCAGATTATGCCCTAAGCATGGTAGGAGCTTTGACACGCTCATCTCTTTCATTGACATTGACACAGAGAAGCTGCCCCATTTGCAGTGTCTGTACTGCTATGGCACACTCCATCAGACATCAACAGACTGCAAAAGCTTCCTCATTTTCCCAAGGTGAGTTAGAGGAATTGGGGACACGCCAGGATCTACTGCACATTGACTAAGCAGAGATGGAGGATAGGGATATCTGTGGCTGAGGGATGTTCTGAATGCTGATCTTCAGGCTAATATATTTCAAATGCATTTTTATCTGTTTTATGTGAGTAGTTTTTAATAAATTAGTTTGCATGAGTGCTGGCTTTTATGCGCTATGATTCTCTATTTGTCCTTTACATGAGCACTTTATATATGAAGATAATTATCCGTGTCTATTAAAGGAGAAGTTGAACAAGTCGCCTAGGAAGGATGCTGCATAACTATGCGCTTTTAGACCTTTTGTGAGAGAGGTCTAAGGAGGAGGTGAGCAGCCCTTGGGGAAGTGGGGATTCACGTGTGGAGTGGAGCAAAGTGGTGGAGGATTAATAGCATGGACACAAGAGTGCAATTAACTTCTGTATTACTGAATGGATTGACATTTAAACTGCTTTTATAAGAAATAAGGACACTTTTAGAAACATATTGATATATTTTTTCACATTTTTGTAATTGAGTTCACAATATGGTTATATTTGTATTGTGAAAAAGATTTAAATATATATATATTTTTAAAATTAAGATTTTATTGTACATTTTGTTTGCTTTACAATAGCACATTGTATTTTGCAAGCGCGGCACTGTTTAATTTTTATTGATAGTGTTTTATTTACCTATAGTGCACTCACCGGGTTAGTTTTGGCTTGAAGCTTTTTCAAATTTTTTGGGTAAACCCAATCATTAAGACCGCAAAATGGCTTTATAATTTTAATGTAATTTTAGACTCCTGTTTTTTTTTTTTTTTTAACTATGCAATTACAAAGATCCCGTGATCCTGACATTAAGGTCCTTGTTCAGACACTTCCTGATTTGAGGTGACAGCTGTCTTCGAGTTTTGCTCTTGCACTGTCACCCTGTCATATGGGCTCCTCATGGATACTACAAGTGGCCATGCTGACATACAATGTTCGGGAACCACCCTTCTTCCCATGAGGAAACCAGTCCAGAGCAATGATGTGCAGCTGCCATTGGAGAGAGTGCATGTGGATCATAAGTGGCTGAAGGAGATTAGCAATGAGATGAAAAAAGGAATTAAAACATTCAAAAAGGACTTTATAAAAAAAAAAAAGAAGTTTGCTGCAATGCAAACAAATGTCAAGCACTACATAAACAGAAGCAGACATTTACTGTAAGGGCAGGAATCATCAAATGCACCCAGCCAGACCCTTTATAAAACACATTCTCAAAATACAAGAATCCCCTCCAAAACTTTCTGTTAAAGTAACTTGCAGTAAAGAATAAACAGAGACTGACGGGATGAGATGACAGAACTGAGATTATAAACAATACAAATAATCTCAGTGGAGGTTGTGAGACACAAACACTGATCGCCTCTCTGATAACATCAATCCTCTGACTCCATTCGGCTTAATTCACTTCCTCCTGCATGAAAAATAAACTCCAAAGCTTTCTCTGAAACGATGAAATTACCATGTACTTTCTATAATGACAGCTGGTCTTATATTACCAACTATTGTTTTCAAAGCTACCAAAAACTCTTTTTTTTTTTTACACATGTAATCCGATAATGCTTAAAGGAGAACTCCACTTAGCAGTATTTGTGTGTAAGAAGAAAAAAAAAGCCAAGATATAACATTAAAATTCAGTTGTTCTGATGAAGGGGACATGACCCCCGGATACGCGTCAATTTAGGCATTCTGTGCTGGTACACAGGATTGTCTGTGCAGCTCTCATCCAGGTTTGATATTCCTTGGTTTCTGAAAGCTCATTGTCATCTACTCTTGTGAGTCTTATTTCTATTTTTGCTGCTTTTCAATAAAATGTATCTACACTAAGGTAGGCGCCCCTTGTTTTTTGTTCTCTTCCCAGATACCACAGTCTCCCTGGCTGAAGTGGGGCAGCGACCCTAGCATTCCTACAAGTAAATCCTTCAATGGAGTGGTCATTTTTGGTGCTTTTTGTTGTTTTTTCACTCTTCTACATCAGTATGTCTGGGCCAGAAAAGGAATCAAGGATAGCGGAATGAATAGGACGATTTGTATGACAGATTTGTCAGTTTTATGGGGGGGGGGAGGGGAGGGAAAAAATGTGTGATGTGCGTTTTCTATAATAAAGATTACATTTTTTTTGATGCAGCTTGTGAGTCCATCATATTTCCTGCTTTTTCATTCTTGTTTGTTTTTCCATAACAATTCTGTTTTAAGGGCACAAGGTCATGGACAGCACAGAAACTACTTCCATGCTGGCTGTGTTTAATGATTTCCCCAGTTGTGCGTTTCAGTACAATTTTCTATTTTTCATCAGTACCAGAAATCTTCTTTCATAAACAGGTGAACTTTTAGTTTATAGAAAAAAAATTAAGTGCAACTGAGGCACAAGGTCATGGACAGCACAGAAACTACTTCCATGCTGGCTGTGTTTAATGATTTCCCCAGTTGTGCGTTTCAGTACAATTTTCTATTTTTCATCAGTACCAGAAATCTTCTTTCATAAACAGGTGAACTTTTAGTGTGTAGAAAAAAAATTAAGTGCAACTGAGAATATAGATGTCATCAGCATACCAGCACGACACAATCCAAGTCAGTGCAAGTCCATTTTATTGATAGATGTCACTCAAATGTCAAGCACTTTCGGGGCCACACAGGGTCCCCTTCATCAGGCTCAGAGATGACATTTTATAAAACAGAACCAC